>NW_027333346.1:0-47071 GCF_002575655.3 Aegilops tauschii subsp. strangulata | reverse complement strand
TTATTTTTCATGCATTACTAATTATTTTGAGGCTATAAGACCCTAAATTGAAAAGCGTTTCAAATGAACCCTGATAAAGGTTGAAAGTTGGCATGATATCATCATTTCATCCACATAGCATGTGCAAGAAAGTTGAGAGGGTTACGACATAAACTTGGATGCACTTCGTGTACAAAACGGACAATCTCTTTCAAAGTATCAGGATTTCATCCGGAAACTCGTGTGTTACAAAGGGGATTTCATTTTTTAAACCTTATTTGAACTCCTGACTTTTGTGTGTTCAAAATGCACCATTCAAAGCCACATCATCATTTTTCAATCCTTTCTGACTTCATTTGTTATTTTTCATGCATTACTAATTATTTTGAGCTATAAGACCCTAAAATTGAAAAGCATTTCAAATGAACCCTGAAAAGGTTGAAAGTTGGCATGATATCATCATTTCATCCACATAGCATGTGCAAGAAAGTTCAGAGGGTTACGGCATAAACTGGATGCACTTCCTGTACAAAACGGACAATCTCTTTCAAAGTATCAGGATTTCATCCGGAAACTCGTGTGTTACAAAGGGATTTCATTTTTTAAACCTTATTTGAACTCCTGACATTTTGTGTGTTCAAAATGCACCATTCAAAAGCCACATCATCATTTTTCAATCCTTTCTGACTTCATTTGTTATTTTTCATGCATTTACTAATTATTTTGAGCTATAAGAACCCTAAAATTGAAAAGCATTTCAAATGAACCCTGAAAAGGTTGAAAGTTGGCATGATATCATTCATTTCATCCACATAGCATGTGCAAGAAAGTGGAGAAGGTTACGGCAAAAACTGGATGCACTTCGTGTACAAAACGGACAATCTTTTTCAAAGTATCAGGATTTCATCCGAAAACTCGTCTATTACAATGGGATTGCATTTTTTAAACCTTATTTGAACTCCTGACTTTTTGTGTGTTCAAAATGCACCATCTCAAAGCCACATCATCATTTCTCAATCCTTTCTGACTTCATTTGTTATTTTTCATGCATTTACTAATTATTTTGAGCTATAAGACCCTAAATTGAAAAGCATTTCAAATGAACCCTGAAAAGGTTGAAAGTTGCATGATATCATCATTTCATCCACATAGCATGTGCAAGAAAGTTGAGAGGGTTACGACATAACTTGGATGCACTTCGTGTACAAAACGGACAATCTCTTTCAAAGTATCAGGATTTCATCCGGAAACTCGTGTGTTACAAAGGGATTTCATTTTTAAACCTTATTTGAACTCCTGACTTTTTGTGTGTTCAAAATGCACCATTCAAAGCCACATCATCATTTTTCAATCCTTTCTGACTTCATTTGTTAATTTTCATGGCATTTACTAATTATTTTGAGCTATAAGACCCCTTAAATTGAAAAGCATTTCAAATGAACCCTGAAAAGGTTGAAAGTTGGCATGATATCATCATTTCATCCACATAGCATGTGCAAGAAAGTGGAGAGGGTTACGGCAAAAACTGGATGCACTTCGTGTACAAAACGGACAATCTCTTTCAAAGTATCAGGATTTCATCCGAAACTCGTCTATTACAATGGGATTTCATTTTTTAAACCTTATTTGAACTCCTGACTTTTTGTGTGTTCAAAATGCACCATTCAAAGCCACATCATCATTCTCATCTCTCAATCTTCTGACTTCATTTGTTATTTTTCATGCCATTTACTAATTCATTTTGAGCCTATAAGACCCCTAAATTGAAAAGCGTTTCAAATGAACCCTGAAAAGGTTGAAAGTTGGCATGATATCATCATTTCATCCACATGAGCATGTGCAAGAAAAGTTGAGAGGGTTACGACATAACTTGGATGCAACTTCGTGTACAAAACGGACAATCTCTTTCAAAGTATCAGGATTTCATCCGGAAACTCGTGTGTTACAAAGGGATTCATTTTTTAAACCTTATTTGAACTCCTGACTTCTTTGTGTGTTCAAAATGCACCATTCAAAGCCACATCATCATTTTTCAATCCTTTCTGACTTCATTTGTTATTTTTCATGCATTTACTAATTATTTTGAGCTATAAGACCCTAAAATTGAAAAGCATTTCAAAATGAACCCTGAAAAGGTTGAAAGTTGGCATGATATCATCATTTCATCCACATAGCATGTGCAAGAAAGTTCAGAGGGTTACAGCATAAACTGGATGCACTTCCTGTACAAAACGGACAATCTCTTTCAAAGTATCAGGATTTCATCCGGAAACTCGTGTGTTACAAAGGGATTTCATTTTTTAAACCTTATTTCAACTCCTGACTTTTTGTGTGTTCAAAATGCACCATTCAAAGCCACATCATCATTTTTCAATCCTTTCTGACTTCATTTGTTATTTTTCATGCATTTACTAATTATTTTGAGCTATAAGACCCTAAAATTGAAAAGCATTTCAAATGAACCCTGAAAAGGTTGAAAGTTGGCATGATATCATCATTTCATCCACATAGCATGTGCAAGAAAGTGGAGAGGGTTACGGCAAAAACTGGATGCACTTCGTGTACAAAACGGACAATCTCTTTTCAAAGTATCAGGATTTCATCCGAAACTCGTCTGTTACAATGGGATTTCATTTTTTAAACCTTATTTGAACTCCTGACTTTTTGTGTGTTCAAAATGCACCATTCAAAGCCACATCATCATTTTTCAATCCTTTCTGACTTCATTTGTTATTTTTCATGCATTTACTAATTATTTTGAGCTATAAGACCCTAAAAATGAAAAGCATTTCAAATGAACCCTAAAAAGGTAGAAAGTTGGCATGATCATCACACTTTCATCCACATAGCATGTGCAAGAAAGTGGAGAGGGTTACGGCAAAAACTGGATGCACTTCGTGTACAAAACGGACAATCTCTTTGAAAGTATCAGGATTTCATCCGGAAACTCGTCTGTTACAATGGGATTTCATTTTTTAAACCTTACTTGAACTCCTGACTTTGTGTGTTCAAAATGCACCATTCAATGCCACATCATCATTTTTCAATCCTTTCTGGACTTCATTTGTTATTTTTCAAGCATTTACTAATTATTTTGAGCTATAAGACCCTAAAATTGAAAAGCATTTCAAATGAACCCTGAAAAGGTTGAAAGTTGGCCATGATATCATCATTTCATCCACATAGCATGTGCAAGAAAGTTGAGAGGGTTACGGCACATAAACTGGATGCACTTCGTGTACAAAACGGACAATCTCTTTCAAAGTATCAGGATTGTCATCCGGAAACTCATGTGTTACAATGGGATTTCATTTTTTAAACCTTATTTGAACTCCTGACTTTTTGTGTGTTCAAATGCACCATTCAAAGCCACATCATCATTTTTCAATCCTTTCTGACTTCATTTGTTATTTTTCATGCATTTGCTAATTATTTTGAGCTATAAGACCCTAAATTGAAAAGCATTTCAAATGAACTCTGAAAAGGTTGAAAGTTGCATGATATCATCATTTCATCCACATAGCATGTGCAAGAAAGTGGAGAGGGTTACGGCAAAAACTGGATGCACTTCGTGTACAAAACGGACAATCTCTTTCAAAGTATCAGGATTTCATCCGAAACACTGTCTGTTACAATGGGATTTCATTTTTTAAACCTTATTTGAACTCCTGACTTTTTGTGTGTTCAAAATGCACCATTCAAAGCCACATCATCATTTTTCAATCCTTTCTGACTTCATTTGTTTATTTTTCATGCATTTGCTAATTATTTTGAGCTATAAGACCCTAAAATTGAAAATTATTTCAAATGAACTCTATAAAGGTTGAAAGTTGGCATGATATCATCATTTCATCCACATAGCATTTGCAAGAAAGTTGAGAGGGGTTACGGCATAAACTGGATGCACTTCGTGTACAAAACGGACAATCTCTTTCAAAGTATCAGGATTTCATCGGAACCTCGTGTGTTACAAAGGGATTTCATTTTTTAAACCTTATTTGAACTCCTGACTTTTTGTGTGTTCAAAATGCACCATTCAAAGCCACATCATCATTTTTTAATCCTTTCTGACTTCATTTGTTATTTTTCATGCATTTACTAATTATTTGAGCTATAAGACCCTAAAATTGAAAAGCATTTCAAATGAACCCTGAAAAGGTTGAAAGTTGGCATGATATCATCATTTCATCCACATAGCATGTGCAAGAAAGTGGAGAGGGCTACGGCAAAAACTGTATGCACTTCGTGTACAAAACGGACAATCTCTTTCAAAGTATCAGGATTTCATCGGAAACTCGTCATGTTACCAATGGGGATTTCATTTTTTAAACTTATTGAATCGACTTTTTGATCATGTCTGATGTGTGTTCAAAATGCACCCCATTCACAAGCCACATCATCATTTCTTCACATCACTTTCCTGACTTCATTTGTTCATTTTTCATGCATTATACTAATTATTTTGAGCTATAAGGACCCTAAAATTGAAAAGCATTTCAAATGAACCCTGAAAAGGTTGAAAGTTGGCATGATATCATCATTTCATCCACATAGCATGTGCAAGAAAGTGGAGAGGGGTTACGGCAAAAACTGGATTGAACTTCGTGTACAAAACGGACAATCTCTTTCAAAGTATCAGGATTTCATCCGGAAACTCGTCTGTTACAATGGGATTTCATTTTTTTAAACCTTATTTGAACTCCTGACTTTTTGTGTGTTCAAAATGCACCATTCAAAGCCACATCATCATTTTTCAATCCTTTCTGACTTCATTTGTTATTTTTTCATGCATTTACTAATTATTTTGAGCTATAAGACCCTAAAATGAAAAGCATTTCAAATGAACCATGAAAAGGTTTGAAAGTTGGCATGATATCATCATTTCTCCACATAGCTGTGCAAGAAACGTGGAGAGGGTTACGGCAAAAAACTGGATGCACTTCGTGTACAAAACGGACAATCTCTTTCAAAGTATCAGGATTTCATCGGAACTCGTCTGTTACAATGGGATTTCATTTTTTAAACCTTACTTGAACTCCTGACTTTTTGTGTGTTCAAAATGGCACCATTCAATGCCACATTCATCATTTTTAAATCCTTTCTGACTTCATTTGTTATTTTTCATGCATTTACTAATTATTTTGAGCTATAAGACCCTAAAATTGAAAAGCATTTCAAATGAACCCTGAAAAGGTTGAAAGTTGGCATGATATCATCATTTCATCCACATAGCATGTGCAAGAAAGTTGAGAGGGTTACGGCATAAACTGGATGCACTTCGTGTACAAAACGGACAATCTCTTTCAAAGTATCAGGATTTCATCCGAAACTCATGTGTTACAATGGGATTTCATTTTTTAAACCTTATTTGAACTCCTGACTTTTTGTGTGTTCAAAATGCACCATTCAAAGCCACATCATCATTTTTCAATCCTTTCTGACTTCATTTGTTATTTTTCATGCATTTGCTAATTATTTTGAGCTATAAGAACCCTAAAATTGAAAAGCATTTCAAATGAACTCTGAAAAGGTTGAAAGTTGGCATGATATCATCATTTCATCCACATAGCATGTGCAAGAAAGTGGAGAGGGTTACGGCAAAAACTGGATGCACTTCGTGTACAAAACGGACAATCTCTTTCAAAGTATCAGGATTTCATCCGGAAACTCGTCTGTTACAATGGATTTCATTTTTTAAACCTTATTTGAACTCCTGACTTTTTGTGTGTTCAAAATGCACCATTCAAAGGCCACATCATCATTTTTCAATCCTTTCTGGACTTCATTTGTTATTTTTCATGCATTTGCTAATTATTTTGAGCTATAAGACCCTAAAATTGAAATTATTTCAAATGAACTCTTAAAAGGTTGAAAGTTGGCATGATATCATCATTTCATCCACATAGCATTTGCAAGAAAGTTGAGAGGGTTACGCATAAACTGGATGCACTTCGTGTACAAAACGGACAATCTCTTTCAAAGTATCAGGATTTCATCCGGAAACTCGTGTGTTACAAAGGGATTTCATTTTTTAAACCTTATTTGAACTCCTGACTTTTTGTGTGTTCAAAATGCACCATTCAAAGCCACATCATCATTTTTTAATCCTTTCTGACTTCATTTGTTATTTTTCATGCATTTACTAATTATTTTGAGCTATAAGACCCTAAAATTGAAAAGCATTTCAAATGAACCCCTGAAAAGGTTGAAAGTTGGCATGATATCATCATTTCATCCACATAGCATGTGCAAGAAAGTGGAGAGGGTTACGCAAAAACTGTATGCACTTCGTGTACAAAACGGACAATCTCTTTCAAAGTATCAGGATTTCATCCGGAAACTCGTCTGTTACAATGGGATTTCATTTTTTAAACCTTATTTGAACTCCTGACTTTTTGTGTGTTCAAAATGCACCATTCAAAGCCACATCATCATTTTTCAATCCTTTCTGACTTCATTTGTTATTTTTCATGCATTTACTAATTATTTTGAGCTATAAGACCCTAAAATTGAAAAGCATTTCAAATGAACCCTGAAAAGGTTGAAAGTTGCATGATATCATCATTTCATCCACATAGCATGTGCAAGAAAGTGGAGAGGGTTACGGCAAAAACTGGATGCACTTCGTGTACAAAACGGACAATCTCTTTCAAAGTATCAGGATTTCATCCGGAAACTCGTCTGTTACAATGGGATTTCATTTTTTAAACCTTATTTGAACTCCTGACTTTTTGTGTGTTCAAAATGCACCATTCAAAGCCACATCATCCATTTTTCAATCCTTTCTGACTTCATTTGTTATTTTTCATGCATTTACTAATTATTTTGAGGCTATAAGACCCTAAAATTGAAAAGCATTTCAAATGAACCCTGAAAAGGTTGAAAGTTGGCATGATATCATCATTTCATCCACATAGCATGTGCAAGAAAGTGGAGAGGGTTACGGCAAAAACTGGATGCACTTCGTGTACAAAACGGACAATCTCTTTCAAAGTATCAGGATTTCATCCGGAAACTCGTCTGTTACAATGGGATTTCATTTTTTAAACCTTACTTGAACTCCTGACTTTTTGTGTGTTCAAAATGCACCATTCAATGCCACATCATCATTTTTAAATCCTTTCTGACTTCATTTGTTATTTTTCATGCATTTACTAATTATTTTGAGCTATAAGACCCTAAAATTGAAAAGCATTTCAAATGAACCCTGAAAAGGTTGAAAGTTGGCATGATATCATCATTTCATCCACATAGCATGTGCAAGAAAGTTGAGAGGGTTACGGCATAAACTGGATGCACTTCCTGTACAAAACGGACAATCTCTTTCAAAGTATCAGGATTTCATCCGGAAACTCGTGTGTTACAAAGGGATTTCATTTTTAAAACCTTATTTGAACTCCTGACTTTTTGTGTGTTCAAAATGCACCATTCAAAGCCACATCATCATTTTTCTATCCTTTCTGACTTCATTTGTTATTTTTCATGCATTTGCTAATTATTTTGAGGCTATAAGACCCTAAAATTGAAAAGCATTTCAAATGAACTCTTCAAAGGTTGAAAGTTGGCATGATATCATCATTTCATCCACATAGCATGTGCAAGAAAGTTGAGAGGGTTACGGCATAAACTGGATGCACTTCGTGTACAAAACGGACAATCTCTTTCAAAGTATCAGGATTTCATCCGGAAACTCGTGTGTTACAAAGGGATTTCATTTTTTAAACTTATTTGAACTACTGACTTTTTGTGTGTTCAAAATGCACCATTCAAAGCCACATCATCATTTTTCAATCCTTTCTGACTTCATTTGTTATTTTTCATGCATTTACTAATTATTTTGAGCTATAAGACCCAAAAATTGAAAAGCATTTCAAATGAACTCTGAAAAGGTTGAAAGTTTGCATGATATCATCATTTCATCCACATAGCATGTGCAAGAAAGTGGAGAGGGGTTACGGCAAAAACTGGATGCACTTCGTGTACAAAACGGACAATCTCTTTCAAAGTATCAGGATTTTCATCCGGGAAACTCGTCTGTTACAATGGGATTTCATTTTTTAAACCTTATTTGAAGTCCTGACTTTTTGTGTGTTCAAAATGCACCATTCAAAGCCACATCATCATTTTTCAATCCTTTCTGACTTCATTTGTTATTTTTCATGCATTTACTAATTATTTTGAGCTATAAGACCCTAAAATTGAAAAGCATTTCAAATGAACCCTGAAAAGGTTGAAAGTTGGCATGATATCATCATTTCATCCACATAGCATGTGCAAGAAAGTGGAGAGGGTTACGGCAAAAACTGGATGCACTTCGTGTACAAAACGGGACAATCTCTTTCAAAGTATCAGTATTTCATCCGGAAACTCGTCTGTTACAATGGGATTTCATTTTTTAAACCTTATTTGAACTCCTGACTTTTTGTGTGTTTCAAAATGCACCATTCAAAGCCACATCATCATTTTTCAATCCTTTCTGACTTCATTTGTTATTTTTCATGCATTTACTAATTATTTTGAGCTATAAGACCCTAAAATTGAAAAGCATTTCAAATGAACTCTGAAAATGTTGAAAGTTGGCATGATATCATCATTTCATCCACATAGCATGTGCAAGAAAGTTGAGAGGGGTTACGGCAAAAACGGGATGCACTTCGTGTACAAAACGGACAATCTCTTTCAAAGTGTCAGGATTTCATCCGGAAACTCATGTGTTACAATGGGGATTTCATTTTTTAAACCTTATTTGAACTCCTGACTTTTTGTGTGTTCAAAATGCACATTCAAAGCCACATCATCATTTTTCAATCCTTTCTGACTTCATTTGTTATTTTTCATGCATTTGCTAATTATTTTGAGCTATAAGAACCTAAAATTGAAAAGCATTTCAAATGAACTCTGAAAAGGTTGAAAGTTGGCATGATATCATCATTTCATCCACATAGCATGTGCAAGAAAGTGGAGAGGGTTACGGCAAAAACTGGATGCACTTCGTGTACAAAACGGACAATCTCTTTCAAAGTATCAGGATTTCATCCGGAAACTCGTCTGTTACAATGGGATTTCATTTTTTAAACCTTATTTGAACTCCTGACTTTTTTGTGTGTTCAAAATGCACCATTCAAAGCCACATCATCATTTTTTCAATCCTTTCTGACTTCATTTGTTATTTTTCATGCATTTGCTAATTATTTTGAGCTATAAGACCCTAAAATTGAAAATTATTTCAAATGAACTCTTAAAAGGTTGAAAGTTGGCATGATATCATCATTTCATCCACATAGCATGTGCAAGAAAGTTGAGAGGGGTTACGGCATAAACTGGATGCACTTCGTGTACAAAACGGACAATCTCTTTCAAAGTATCAGGATTTCATCCGGAAACTCGTGTGTTACAAAGGGATTTCATTTTTTAAACCTTATTTGAACTCCTGACTTTTTGTGTGTTCAAAATGCACCATTCAAAGCCACATCATCATTTTTTAATCCTTTCTGACTTCATTTGTTATTTTTCATGCATTTACTAATTATTTTGAGCTATAAGACCCTAAAATTGAAAAGCATTTCAAATGAACCCTGAAAAGGTTGAAAGTTGGCATGATATCATCATTTCATCCACATAGCATGTGCAAGAAAGTGGAGAGGGTTACGGCAAAAACTGTATGCACTTCGTGTACAAAACGGACAATCTCTTTCAAAGTATCAGGATTTCATCCGGAAACTCGTCTGTTACAATGGGATTTCATTTTTTAAACCTTATTTGAACTCCTGACTTTTTGTGTGTTCAAAATGCACCATTCAAAGCCACATCATCATTTTTCAATCCTTTCTGACTTCATTTGTTATTTTTCATGCATTTACTAATTATTTTGAGCTATAAGACCCTAAAATTGAAAAGCATTTCAAATGAACCCTGAAAAGGTTGAAAGTTGGCATGATATCATCATTTCATCCACATAGCATGTGCAAGAAAGTGGAGAGGGTTACGGCAAAAACTGGATGCACTTCGTGTACAAAACGGACAATCTCTTTCAAAGTATCAGGATTTCATCCGGAAACTCGTCTGTTACAATGGGATTTCATTTTTAAACCTTATTTGAACTCCTGACTTTTTGTGTGTTTCAAAATGCACCATTCAAAGCCACATCATCATTTTTCAATCCTTTCTGACTTCATTTGTTATTTTTCATGCATTTACCTAATTATTTTGAGCTATAAGACCCTAAAATTGAAAAGCATTTCAAATGAACCCTGAAAACGTTGAAAGTTGGCATGATATCATCATTTCATCCACATAGCATGTGCAAGAAAGTGGAGAGGGTTACGGCAAAAACTGGATGCACTTCGTGTACAAAACGGACAATCTCTTTCAAAGTATCAGGATTTCATCCGGAAACTCGTCTGTTACAATGGGATTTCATTTTTTAAACCTTACTTGAACTCCTGACTTTTTGTGTGTTCAAAATGCACCATTCAATGCCACATCATCATTTTTAAATCCTTTCTGACTTCATTTGTTATTTTTCATGCATTTACTAATTATTTTGAGCTATAAGACCCTAAAATTGAAAAGCATTTCAAATGAACCCTGAAAAGGTTGAAAGTTGGCATGATATCATCATTTCATCCACATAGCATGTGCAAGAAAGTTGAGAGGGTTACGGCATAAACTGGATGCACTTCCTGTACAAAACGGACAATCTCTTTCAAAGTATCAGGATTTCATCCGGAAACTCGTGTGTTACAAAGGGATTTCATTTTTAAAACCTTATTTGAACTCCTGACTTTTTGTGTGTTCAAAATGCACCATTCAAAGCCACATCATCATTTTTCTATCCTTTCTGACTTCATTTGTTATTTTTCATGCATTTGCTAATTATTTTGAGCTATAAGACCCTAAAATTGAAAAGCATTTCAAATGAACTCTTCAAAGGTTGAAAGTTGGCATGATATCATCATTTCATCCACATAGCATGTGCAAGAAAGTTGAGAGGGTTACGGCATAAACTGGATGCACTTCGTGTACAAAACGGACAATCTCTTTCAAAGTATCAGGATTTCATCCGGAAACTCGTGTGTTACAAAGGGATTTCATTTTTTAAACCTTATTTGAACTCCTGACTTTTTGTGTGTTCAAAATGCACCATTCAAAGCCACATCATCATTTTTCAATCCTTTCTGACTTCATTTGTTATTTTTCATGCATTTACTAATTATTTTGAGCTATAAGACCCAAAAATTGAAAAGCATTTCAAATGAACTCTGAAAAGGTTGAAAGTTTGCATGATATCATCATTTCATCCACATAGCATGTGCAAGAAAGTGGAGAGGGTATACGGCAAAAACTGGATGCACTTCGTGTACAAAACGGACAATCTCTTTCAAAGTATCAGGATTTCATCCGGAAACTCGTCTGTTACAATGGGATTTCATTTTTTAAACCTTATTTGAAGTCCTGACTTTTTGTGTGTTCAAAATGCACCATTCAAAGCCACATCATCATTTTTCAATCCTTTCTGACTTCATTTGTTATTTTTCATGCATTTACTAATTATTTTGAGCTATAAGACCCTAAAATTGAAAAGCATTTCAAATGAACCCTGAAAAGGTTGAAAGTTGGCATGATATCATCATTTCATCCACATAGCATGTGCAAGAAAGTGGAGAGGGTTACGGCAAAAACTGGATGCACTTCGTGTACAAAACGGACAATCTCTTTCAAAGTATCAGTATTTCATCCGAGAAACTCGTCTGTTACAAAGGGATTTCATTTTTTTAAACCTTATTTGAACTCCGGACTTTTTGTGTGTTCAAAATGCACCATTCAAAGCCACATCATCATTTTTCAATCCTTTCTGACTTCATTTGTTATTTTTCATGCATTTACTAATTATTTTGAGCTATAAGACCCTAAAATTGAAAAGCATTTCAAATGAACCCTGAAAAGGTTGAAAGTTGGCATGATATCATCATTTCATCCACATAGCATGTGCAAGAAAGTGGAGAGGGTTACGGCAAAAACTGGATGCACTTCGTGTACAAAACGGACAATCTCTTTCAAAGTATCAGGATTTCATCCCGGAAACTCGTCTGTTACAATGGGATTTCATTTTTTAAACCTTACTTGAACTCCTGACTTTTTTGTGTGTTCAAAATGCACCATTCAATGCCACATCATCATTTTTAAATCCTTTCTGACTTCATTTGTTATTTTTCATGCATTTACTAATTATTTTGAGCTATAAGACCCTAAAATTGAAAAGCATTTCAAATGAACCCTGAAAAGGTTGAAAGTTGGCATGATATCATCATTTCATCCACATAGCATGTGCAAGAAAGTTGAGACGGGTTACGGCATAAACTGGATGCACTTCCTGTACAAAACGGAACAATCTCTTTCAAAGTATCAGGATTTCATCCGGAAACTCGTGTGTTACAAAGGGATTTCATTTTTAAAACCTTATTTGAACTCCTGACTTTTTGTGTGTTCAAAATGCACCATTCAAAGCCACATCATCATTTTTCTATCCTTTCTGACTTCATTTGTTATTTTTCATGCATTTGCTAATTATTTTGAGCTATAAGACCCTAAAATTGAAAAGCATTTCAAATGAACTCTTCAAAGGTTGAAAGTTGGCATGATATCATCATTTCATCCACATAGCATGTGCAAGAAAGTTGAGAGGGTTACGGCATAAACTGGATGCACTTCGTGTACAAAACGGGCAATCTCTTTCAAAGTATCAGGATTTCATCCGGAAACTCGTGTGTTACAAAGGGATTTCATTTTTGAAAACCTTATTTGAACTCCTGACTTTTTGTGTGTTCAAAATGCACCATTCAAAGCCACATCATCATTTTTCAATCCTTTCTGACTTCATTTGTTATTTTTCATGCCATTTACTAATTATTTTGAGCTATAAGACCCAAAAATTGAAAAGCATTTCAAATGAACTCTGAAAAGGTTGAAAGTTTGCATGATATCATCATTTCAATCCACATAGCATGTGCACGAAAGTGGAGAGGGTTACGGCAAAAACTGGATGCACTTCGTGTACAAAACGGACAATCTCTTTCAAAGTATCAGGATTTCATCGGGAAACTCGTCTGTTACAATGGGATTTCATTTTTTAAACCTTATTTGAAGTCCTGACTTTTTGTGTGTTCAAAATGCACCATTCAAAGCCACATCATCATTTTTCAATCCTTTCTGACTTCATTTGTTATTTTTCATGCATTTACTAATTATTTTGAGCTATAAGACCTAAAATTGAAAAGCATTTCAAATGAACCCTGAAAAGGTTGAAAGTTGGCATGATATCATCATTTCATCCACATAGCATGTGCAAGAAAAGTGGAGAGGGTTACGGCAAAAACTGGATGCACTTCGTGTACAAAACGGACAATCTCTTTCAAAGTATCAGTATTTCATCCGGGAAACTCGTCTGTTACAAAGGGATTTCATTTTTTAAACCTTATTTGAACTCCGGACTTTTTGTGTGTTCAAAATGGCACCATTCAAAGCCACATCATCATTTTTCACTCCTTTCTGACTTCATTTGTTATTTTTCATGCATTTACTAATTATTTTGAGCTATAAGACCCTAAAATTGAAAAGCATTTCAAATGAACTCTGAAAAGGTTGAAAGTTGGCATGATATCATCATTTCATCCACATAGCATGTGCAAGAAAGTTGAGAGGGTTACGGCAAAAACGGGATGCACTTCGTGTACAAAACGGGACAATCTCTTTCAAAGTGTCAGGATTTCATCCGGAAACTCGTCTGTTACAATGGGATTTCATTTTAAAACCTTATTTGAACTCCTGACTTTTTTTGTGTTCAAAATGCACCCATTCAAAGCCACATCATCATTTTTCAATCCTTTCTGACTTCATTTGTTATTTTTCATGCATTTGCTAATTATTTTGAGCTATAAGACCCTAAAATTGAAAAGCATTTCAAATGAACTCTTAAAAAGGTTGAAAGTTGGCATGATATCATCATTTCATCCACATAGCATGTGCAAGAAAGTTGAGAGGGTTACGGCATAAACTGGATGCACTTCGTGTACAAAACGGACAATCTCTTTCAAAGTATCAGGATTTCATCCGGAAAACTCGTGTGTTACAAAGGGGATTTCATTTTTTAAACCTTATTTGAAACTCCTGACTTTTTGGTGTGTTCAAAATGCACCATTCAAAGCCACATCATCATTTTTCAATCCTTTCTGACTTCATTTGTTATTTTTCATGCAATTACTAATTATTTTGAGCTATAAGACCCTAAAATTGAAAAGCATTTCAAATGAACCCTGAAAAAGGTTGAAAGCTGGCATGATATCATCATTTCCATCCACATAGCATGTGCAAGAAAGTTGAGAGGGTTACGGCAAAAACTGGATGCACTTCGTGTACAAAACGGACAATCTCTTTCAAAGTATCAGGATTTCATCCGGAAACTCGGTGTGTTACAAAGGGATTTCATTTTTTAAACCTTATTTGAACTCCTGACATTTTGTGTGTTCAAAATGCACCATTCAAAGCCACATCATCATTTTTCAATCCTTTCTGACTTCATTTGTTATTTTTCATGCATTTACTAATTATTTTGAGCTATAAGACCCTAAAATTGAAAGCATTTCAAATGAACTCTGAAAATGTTGAAAGTTGGCATGATATCATCATTTCATCCACCATAGCATGTGCAAGAAAGTTGAGAGGGTTACGGCAAAAACGGGATGCACTTCGTGTACAAAACGGACAATCTCTTTCAAAGTGTCAGGATTTCATCCGGAAACTCGTCTGTTACAATGGGATTTCATTTTTAAACCTTATTTGAACTCCTGACTTTTTGTGTGTTCAAAATGCACCATTCAAAGCCACATCATCATTTTTCAATCCTTTCTGACTTCATTTGTTATTTTTCATGCATTTGCTAATTATTTTGAGCTATAAGACCCTAAAATTGAAAAGCATTTCAAATGAACTCTTAAAAGGTTGAAAGTTGGCATGATATCATCATTTCATCCACATAGCATGTGCAAGAAAGTTGAGAGGGTTACGGCATAAACTGGATGCACTTCGTGTACAAAACGGACAATCTCTTTCAAAGTATCAGGATTTCATCCGGAAACTCGTGTGTTACAAAGGGATTTCATTTTTTAAACCTTATTTGAACTCCTGACTTTTTGGTGTGTTCAAAATGCACCATTCAAAGCCACATCATCATTTTTCAATCCTTTCTGACTTCATTTGTTATTTTTCATGCAATTACTAATTATTTTGAGCTATAAGACCCTAAAATTGAAAAGCATTTCAAATGAACCCTGAAAAGGTTGAAAGCTGGCATGATATCATCATTTCATCCTCATAGCATGTGCAAGAAAGTTGAGAGGGTTACGGCAAAAACTGGATGCACTTCGTGTACAAAACGGACAATCTCTTTCAAAGTATCAGGATTTCATCCGGAAACTCGTGTGTTACAAAGGGATTTCATTTTTTAAACCTTATTTGAACTCCTGACATTTTGTGTGTTCAAAATGCACCATTCAAAGCCACATCATCATTTTTCAATCCTTTCTGACTTCATTTGTTATTTTTCATGCATTTACTAATTATTTTGAGCTATAAGACCCTAAAATTGAAAAGCATTTCAAATGAACTCTGAAAAGGTTGAAAGTTGGCATGATATCATCATTTCATCCACATAGCATGTGCGAGAAAGTTGAGAGGGTTACGGCATAAACTGGATGCACTTCGTGAACAAAACGGACAATCTCTTTCAAAGTATCTGGATTTCATCCGGAAACTCGTGTGTTACAAAGGGATTTCATTTTTTAAACCTTATTTGAACTCCTGACTTTTTGTGTGTTCAAAATGCACCATTCAAAGCCACATCATCATTTTTCAATCCTTTCTGACTTCATTTGTTATTTTTCATGCAATTACTAATTATTTTGAGCTATAAGACCCTAAAATTGAAAAGCATTTCAAATGAACCCTGAAAAGGTTGAAAGCTGGCATGATATCATCAGTTCATCCACATAGCATGTGCAAGAAAGTTGAGAGGGTTACGGCATAAACTGGATGCACTTCGTGTACAAAACGGACAATCTCTTTCAAAGTATCAGGATTTCATCCGGAAACTCGTGTGTTACAAAGGGATTTCATTTTTTAAACCTTATTTGAACTCCTGACTTTTTGTGTGTTCAAAATGCACCATTCAAAGCCACATCATCATTTTTCAATCCTTTCTGACTTCATTTGTTATTTTTCATGCATTTACTAATTATTTTGAGCTATAAGACCCTAAAATTGAAAAGCATTTCAAATGAACTCTGAAAAGGTTGAAAGTTGGCATGATATCATCATTTCATCCACATAGCATGTGCAAGAAAGTTGAGAGGGTTACGGCAAAAACGGGATGCACTTCGTGTACAAAATGGACAATCTCTTTCAAAGTGTCAGGATTTCATCCGGAAACTCGTCTGTTACAATTGGATTTTATTTTTAAACCTTATTTGAACTCCTGACTTTTTGTGTGTTCAAAATGCACCATTCAAAGCCACATCATCATTTTTCAATCCTTTCTGACTTCATTTGTTATTTTTCATGCATTTACTAATTATTTTGAGCTATAAGACCCTAAAATTGAAAAGCATTTCAAATGAACTCTTAAAAGGTTGAAAGTTGGCATGATATCATCATTTCATCCACATAGCATGTGCAAGAAAGTTGAGAGGGTTACGGCATAAACTGGATGCACTTCGTGTACAAAACGGACAATCTCTTTCAAAGTATCAGGATTTCATCCGGAAACTCGTCTGTTACAATGGGATTTCATTTTTTAAACCTTATTTGAACTCCTGACTTTTTGTGTGTTCAAAATGCACCATTCAAAGCCACATCATCATTTTTCAATCCTTTCTGACTTCATTTGTTATTTTTCATGCAATTACTAATTATTTTGAGCTATAAGACCCTAAAATTGAAAAGCATTTCAAATGAACCCTGAAAAGGTTGAAAGCTGGCATGATATCATCATTTCATCCACATAGCATGTGCAAGAAAGTTGAGAGGGTTACGGCATAAACTGGATGCACTTCCTGTACAAAACGGACAATCTCTTTCAAAGTATCAGGATTTCATCCGGAAACTCGTGTGTTACAAAGGGATTTCATTTTTTAAACCTTATTTGAACTCCTGACTTTTTGTGTGTTCAAAATGCACCATTCAAAGCCACATCATCATTTTTCAATCCTTTCTGACATCATTTGTTATTTTTCATGCATTTAGTAATTATTTTGAGCTATAAGACCCTAAAATTGAAAAGCATCTCAAATGAACTTTGAAAAGGTTGAAAGTTGGCATGATATCATCATTTCATCCACATAGCATGTGCAAGAAAGTTGAGAGGGTTACGGCATAAACTGGATGCACTTCGTGAACAAAACGGACAATCTCTTTCAAAGTATCTGGATTTCATCCGGAAACTCGTGTGTTACAAAGGGATTTCATTTTTAAAACCTTATTTGAACTCCTGACTTTTTGTGTGTTCAAAATGCACCATTCAAAGCCACATCATCATTTTTCTATCCTTTCTGACTTCATTTGTTATTTTTCATGCAATTACTAATTATTTTGAGCTATAAGACCCTAAAATTGAAAAGCATTTCAAATAAACCCTGAAAAGGTTGAAAGCTGGCATGATATCATCATTTCATCCACATAGCATGTGCAAGAAAGTTGAGAGGGTTACGGCATAAACTGGATGCACTTCCTGTACAAAACGGACAATCTCTTTCAAAGTATCAGGATTTCATCCGGAAACTCTTGTGTTACAAAGGGATTTCATTTTTTAAACCTTATTTGAACTCCTGACTTTTTGTGTGTTCAAAATGCACCATTCAAAGCCACATCATCATTTTTCAATCCTTTCTGACTTCATTTGTTATTTTTCATGCATTTACTAATTATTTTGAGCTATAAGACCCTAAAATTGAAAAGCATTTCAAATGAACTCTGAAAAGGTTGAAAGTTGGCATGATATCATCGTTTCATCCACATAGCATGTGCAAGAAAGTTGAGAGGGTTACGGCAAAAACGGGATGCACTTCGTGTACAAAACGGACAATCTCTTTCAAAGTGTCAGGATTTCATCCGGAAACTCGTCTGTTACAATGGGATTTTATTTTTAAACCTTATTTGAACTCCTGACTTTTTGTGTGTTCAAAATGCACCATTCAAAGCCACATCATCATTTTTCAATCCTTTCTGACTTCATTTGTTATTTTTCATGCATTTGCTAATTATTTTGAGCTATAAGACCCTAAAATTGAAAAGCATTTCAAATGAACTCTTAAAAGGTTGAAAGTTGGCATGATATCATCATTTCATCCACATAGCATGTGCAAGAAAGTTGAGAGGGTTACGGCATAAACTGGATGCACTTCGTGTACAAAACGGACAATCTCTTTCAAAGTATCAGGATTTCATCCGGAAACTCGTCTGTTACAATGGGATTTCATTTTTTAAACCTTATTTGAACTCCTGACTTTTTGTGTGTTCAAAATGCACCATTCAAAGCCACATCATCATTTTTCAATCCTTTCTGACTTCATTTGTTATTTTTCATGCATTTACTAATTATTTTGAGCTATAAGACCCTAAAATTGAAAAGCATTTCAAAAGAACTCTGAAAAGGTTGAAAGTTAGCATGATATCATCATTTCATCCACATAGCATGTGCAAGAAAGTGGAGAGGGTTACGGCAAAAACTGGATGCACTTCGTGTACAAAACGGACAATCTCTTTCAAAGTATCAGGATTTCATCCGGAAACTCGTCTGTTACAACGGGATTTCATTTTTTAAACCTTATTTGAACTCCTGACTTTTTGTGTGTTCAAAATGCACCATTCAAAGCCACATCATCATTTTTCAATCCTTTCTGACTTCATTTGTTATTTTTCATGCATTTACTAATTATTTTGAGCTATAAGACCCTAAAATTGAAAAGCATTTCAAATGAACCCTGAAAAGGTTGAAAGTTGGCATGATATCATCATTTCATCCACATAGCATGTGCAAGAAAGTGGAGAGGGTTACGGCAAAAACTGGATGCACTTCGTGTACAAAACGGACAATCTCTTTCAAAGTATCAGGATTTCATCCGGAAACTCGTCTGTTACAATGGGATTTCATTTTTTAAACCTTATTTGAACTCCTGACTTTTTGTGTGTTCAAAATGCACCATTCAAAGCCACATCATCATTTTTCAATCCTTTCTAACTTCATTTGTTATTTTTCATGCATTTACTAATTATTTTGAGCTATAAGACCCTAAAATTGAAAAGCATTTCAAATGAACCCTGAAAAGGTTGAAAGTTGGCATGATATCATCATTTCATCCACATAGCATGTGCAAGAAAGTTGAGAGGGTTACGGCATAAACTGGATGCACTTCCTGTACAAAACGGACAATCTCTTTCAAAGTATCACTACTGGAATCAGCTAATTTGCCATCTGCCAGCTCTTTGCCGTCCGCTAGCTGACGGCAAAGAAGCTCTTTGCCATCAGCTACACATAAACAGACGGCAAAGAAAAGGCTGACGGCAAAGAAGCTCTGTGCCATCCGCCAGCTCTTTGCCGTCCGCCAGCGGACGGCAAAGATTCTTTGCCGTCCGCTGGCGGACGGCAAAGAGTGTGGTGGCCCCCACCCCCCGCTCGTTTGAAAAATCCTAACGGCCCACCTCTTTGCCGTCCGCTAGCAGACGGCAAAGAGGCAGAAAGGCGGACGGCAAAGGCTGGCGGACGGCAAAGAGGGCACTTGCCTAACGGCAGGTACCCCCCGCCCGTTACTCACTTCGTCCTCGCCTCGCCCTTCTCCTCCCACCCCGCCGCCACCGCCGCCCGCCGCCCGCCGCCGCCCCGTCGCCCCCGCCGCCCCGTCGCCCCCGCCGCCCCGGCTCCCCGCCGCCCCCCCCGCCCCCGGCCCCCCGCCGCCCCGCGCCCCACCGCCGCCCCGCGCCCCACCGCCGCCACGGCCCCCGCGCCGCCTCCTCCACTGCCCCGCCCCGGCCCCCCGTCCCCCATCCCCCCCGCCGCCCCGGCCCCTCGCCGGCCGGGCCCCCGACGCCCCGCCTCCTCCACCGCCCCGCCCCGGCCCCCCGCCGGCCGGGCCCCCGCCGCCCCGCCTCCTCCACCGCCCCGCCCGGGCCCTCCGTCGCCGGCCCCCGCCCCGGCCCTCCCCCACAGTGAGCCCCTCCTCCCTTTTTTTTCTGTTTTTTTGTTTTTTCTGTTTAAGTTTAGGTTTAATTAGTTTAAATATTTTAGTTTTAATTAGTTTAGGTTTTTAGTTTAGGTTAGTTTAGGTTTAGGTTAAGTAGAAGGGGGAAGAAGAAGAAGAAGAAGAAGAAGAGGAGGAGGAGGAGGAGGAGGAGGAGGAGGAGAAGGAGAAGGAGAAGAAGAAGAAGAAGAAGAAGAAGAAGAAGAAGAAGAAGAAGAAGAAGAAGAGGAGGAGGAGGAGGAGGAGGAGGAGGAGGAGGAGGAGAAAGAAGAAGAGGAAGAAGAAGAAGAAGAAGAAGAAGAAGAAGAAGAAGAAGAAGAAGAAGAAGAAGAAGAAGAAGAAGAAGAAGAAGAGGAAGAAGAGGAGGAGGAGGAGGAGGAGGAGGAGGAGGAGAAGAAGCAGAAGAAGAAGAAGAAGAAGAAGAAGAAGAAGAAGAAGAGGAGGAGGAGGAGGAGGAGGAGGAGAAAGAAGAAGAAGAAGAAGAAGAAGAAGAAGAAGAAGAAGAAGAAGAAGAAGAAGAAGAAGAAGAAGAGGAGGAGGAGGAGGAGGAGGAGGAGACACCCCGAAGCCCCGACCCCGAAACAGCACCCTGACCCCGACACGGCACCCCGACACCGACACGGCACCCCGACACCTACACGACACCCCGACCCCCGACACGACACCCCCGACACCCCGACCCCGAGAACCCGACCCCGACCCCGAGACCCCGACACCCCGACCCCGAGCCTGACCCGACACCCCGACCCCGACACCGACACGGCACCCCGACCCCGACCCGGCACCCCGACCCCCGACACCGACACGACACCCCGACCCCCGACACGACACCCCCGACACCCCGACCCCGAGACCCCGACCCCGACCCCGACACCCCGACCCCGAGCCTGACCCGACACCCCGACCCCGACACCGACACGGCACCCCGACCCCGACCGGCACCCCGACCCGACACCCCGACCCCGAGACCCCGACCCCGACACGGCACCCCGAGACCAACACACCACCCCGACCCCGACACGGCACCCCGAGACCGACACGACACCCCGACCCCCGACACGACACCCCCGACACCCCCGACACCCCGAGACCCCGACCCCGAGACCCCGACCCCGACCTCGACCTCGACCCCGACCCCGACACCCCGACCCCGAGCCTGACCCGACACCCCGACCCCGACACGGCACCCCGACCCCGACCCGGCACCCCGACCCGACACCCCGACCCCGAGACCCCGACCCCGAAAAGGTGTTCTTTGGCCTTCCAGAAGCCGACGGGGTCATATATTTGTGAATTATTAGTTAGGTCATATATCTTTCGATTTTGTTATGAAAAACATCATATATAATTGTGTTGATCGGGTAGTTTTAAATGTGCAGTTGTTTCATCGCTGCGAGGTTTGGTGTTCGACGACCTGGCCGTGCGTTTGACGAGCTCTGCCCCTTCGTTCGTGGGTGAGCACAAATGACATGTCCTCCTCCCCCATTAATTATTTGATCTATTCCGATGAAACTTGATAGCTAGATATATATGTGTCTTGAATTATCAGTATGCGTAACCAATATGTGTCTCCCGTTCGAAAGCGTCATAGTTATAAATATGCATGCATTTGCATATTTATAACCTTGATTCTTTCGAATTGTCCAACGCTATCCATGGACAGCCCGAGTATGTTTAGATTGGGTTCGTTTTCCCATATGCTTTGCTCCGGATCCGACGCATAAATTTCGTCAGTGCCTCCCCTGTTGTTCTCCGGGTACACATCCTCTCTGTTTATTGCAGAGACGTGTATCAGGAGAACAGCGGGGAGGTGCTGCCGAAATTTTGCGTAGGATCCGGGGCATAGCATGGGAAAATGAACCCAATCTAAACATACTCGGGTGGGATTAGGACCTATCATTACCTATTAGAGTGTAGGTTGCATGGACGTAATAAAATTGACAAAGTAGATCAACTGATGAATACATACATGGTGAATTATATATATATATATATTTGTTGTGTGTCTAGTAGCTCTGAAAGTCAAGATGAGTGATCGTGCGTGGATGTACACCGGTCACACTGGTCAGAACAAATGGAGCACTGAATGGTTCACAAAAACCAAGGGGTTTGTGCGAGCCGCATTTGCAAATGGCCAGAGGAAAACCTGGTGCCCCTGTTTACGGTGCGGCAATTGGGAAAAGAGGACAGAGGCTGAAATGGGCAAACACCTGCAGAAGAGTGGTTTTACGCCCGATTATACGGTGTGGACATTTCATGGTGAGTCTGCCCAACGTGACCGAGCCGAGGTGGATCGTCGTCGCACCGACGAGCATGGTACCGGTATGGAAAACATGGTGCAAGACTTTGATGATGCTCGGGATTCGGACGAGGAGATGGAGGAATCTGCAAAGGCCTTCAATGAAATGTTGGAGTCTGCAAAACGTCCGCTCCATGAGCACACTGAGCTTTGTCAGTTGGATGCCATCTCACAAGTAATGGCTCTGAAGGCTCAGTTCAACTTGGGCAGAGAATGCTATGATGCAATGATGACAGTATTTGGACGCTTTCTACCCAAAGGCCATGTAATGCCTGCAAACCTGTACCAGTCGGACAAAATCCTCCGTGCACTGAAGATGCCCTATGATAAGATACATGCCTGTGAGAAAGGATGTGTCTTGTTTAGGCTTGACTATGCGGACTTGAACTGTTGTCCCATTTGCAAGTCTTCCAGGTATGTTGTGGTAGACAACGGTATGGGTGAGAAGACACAGACCAAAATCCCCGTTAGTGTTCTTCGGTATATGCCAATCGTACCAAGACTTCAACGTCTTTTCATGGTCGAAGAGACGGCCAGACAGATGACATGGCACAAAACGGGCAAAAGAACCGAACTAGATGCAGATGGGAATCTGATGATTGTACACACATCGGATGGTGTTGCGTGGAAAAAGTTTGATGAATTACATGGTGACAAAGCGGTAGATCCGAGGCATCCTCGAGTCGGCATCAGCACGGATGGGTTCAGTGTGTTTGGTATGACGGCAGCCCAATACAGTTGTTGGCCCGTATTTGTCTTTCCACTCAATCTCCCCCCCGGACAGATTATGAAAAGAAAGAACATTTTCCTGACGTTGATAATTCCAGGGCCCAACTATCCGGGGAAAAATATGAATGTGTACATGCAACCGCTTAAGGACGAATTGCAAGAAGCCTGGGATAATGGGTTCAAGACATACGATGCCTATAGCAAACGGAACTTCATAATGCGTGTCTGGTACATGTACTCGACGCATGACTTGCCGGCGTATGCGCTATTCGTTGGCTGGTGTGTGCATGGAAGGTTCCCGTGCCCCACATGCAAGGGAGCTCTTGAGTTTCGTTGGCTTCAGGCCGGTCGCAAGTTTTCTTGCTTCGACATGCATAGAGAGTTCCTGAATCCTCGCCATAAGTTCAGGAAAGACAAGAAGAACTTCATCAGAGGTAGAGTTGTCAAAAACTCTGCACCACATGCATTGACAGGCCAACAGACCCTGGATCAGTTAAACGCTCTCGAGCCAGATCCCGAGCGTCCAGGGTACTTCAAGGGGTATAATTCTAAGCACGCCTGGACTCACAAAACATGCTTATGGGATCTGCCTTACTTCAAAGACCTCCTTTGCCCACACAACATCGACGTGATGCACACTGAGAAGAATATCGCCGAGGCACTTTTTGGTACATTGTTCGGCATAGATGGGAAGTCAAAGGATAATACTAAGGCTAGAGTCGATCTGGAGGCGCTATGTGATAGGCCGTTACAAAACATGAAAGAACCGAAAGGAAAGCAGAACTGGACGAAGCCAAAGGCATGGTTCAATCTTGGAAGGCCGGCTATGAGGGAAATTATCTTGTGGGTGAAAATGCAGTTGATGTTCCCCGATGGGTATGCAGCGAATCTACAGAGGGGAGCCAGTCTTGATAAATTGAAGATATTTGGTCTCAAGAGTCATGATTGGCACATATGGATTGAGCGGGTAATGCCGGTGATGTTGCGTGGCTTCATCCCTGAGGATGAATGGCTAGTACTGGCAGAACTCAGCTATTTCTTCCGTGTTCTTTGTGCGAAAGAACTATCGCCTAGCGTGCTAGAAGAAATGGAAGAGTTGGCGCCGGAGTTGATCTGCAAGTTAGAGAAGATCTTTCCACCGGGCTTCTTTAATCCAATGCAACATTTGATTTTGCATCTCCCGACCGAGGCAAGATTGGGGGGGCCCGTGCAAAATCGTTGGTGCTACCCAACTGAGAGGATGCAGAAGACGCTTCGACAAAAATGTAAAAATAAACGTAGAATTGAAGCATCAATGGCTGAGGCATTCATCACTGAGGAGGCGGCAAACTTCGTGACAGCACACTACGAAGCCAAAAATCGTCATTTGCATAATCCGAAGCCTCGGTACAATGCTGACGACCCTAAAAAGGGTGGATCCAACCTCAGCCTATTCAAAGGGAATCTCGCACCAGCCAGTGTTTCAAATCCAGTATCTTTGGATAACGAACAATGGCGGACCATTTCGTTGTATATCTTCAACAACCTGATAGAAGTGCGGCCGTACATCGAGTAAGTTCTCGGTACATAGTTTCGCAACTTCTATTTCCTTTGAACTGCTCTTATTCCTGGATATTTCATACAGTCGATACGTCGCCTTATTCTCGTATGGAGCAGTGATCCAAAAGGATTCTGTCGAAGAGTATGAGCTTCTCGCAAAGCAAGGTGGCGGCTATCCCGGTTTCATCTCTTGGTTCAAACAAACGGTAATTTCTATTAGACTTGTAGGCTAATTTGTAGGCGGCTATCCCGGTTTCATTCGTTAATTTGTGCATAATGCAACAATCCTTTCATATTAAACTTGTAGGCTAATTCAGAGTCTATGGATGCCGAATTGAGACAAGTCGCTAATGGTTTTGACTATAAGGTCCGTTCATTTGACAAATACGACATCAACGGGTATCGCTTTCGTACCTATGGCAAAGAGCTATCTATGGCCGACCGAAAGTCTACAAATTGTTGTGTATCTGCTATCGGCGAAGGAGGTACCGAGTATTATGGGAGAGTTGAAGCAATTTATGAACTTCTATTCTATGGTGAAAACCCACCGAATGTCGTAGTCTTCAAATGTTATTGGTTTCAGCCGAAGGAGACTAGAAGAACTCATGAACATATAGGGCTAGTTGAAATCAACCAAAGCACCCATTTAGATGTTCCTGATGTCTATATTACGGCTCAACAGGCAACCCAAGTATTCTATCTACCGTGGGCCTGCCAAACTAATCCAAATCTGAAAGGTTGGGATGTCGTTTATGAAGTGCCGCCACGTGCTAGACTATCTCCCCCAAAGGAAGAGGATTATGAACCTCACATTAACCCAGACACATATGAAGGAGAATTCTTCCAAGAGACACGTCTTTCCAAAAGGCGTTTCAAGAACCGCTATACTTCACCCCAAAACATTGAAGTAGACAGTGACAGTGAATCCGACATCACCCCAGAGGAGGAACAAGAAGAGCCGGAACAAGAAGAGGTTACTGCTGCGGATGACCTGTCATTGCTTGACCGATTACGTCAAGGTGGCCTTGCACATGTTGATGCCACTGAACCCTATGAGCCCGTCATTGATTATAGTGATGATGATGATTATGCATTTATTAATGATACTGATCGAGATTATTAGTAGTGTCAGGTATTAAATTTTTTAATGTTGTACTTGATGATGATACACTTAAGTGATACACATATTATTATTCATGTCGGTCTTTTTTTTTATGTTGTACTAATTTCGTTTACTGTTTGTCATGGCAGGTGTTGAAAGATGGTGGGCGCTGGTCGGGAGCGCGCCAAGGCTCCTTCTTCCTCGGCGCGTGGTCTGAGGTCTTCGATTCCAGACGTACCTCTTCGCCGAGCGTTGCTGGACAGTATGTCCACACCGCCGGGCCCTTCTTCGTCCACCGCGGTGCCCAGCCGGGGACGAGGTAGGAAGAGAGGAGGTGGGGCACGTGGTCGCGGGAGAGGAGGTAGGGTGACTGCTAGGGCGCCTTCCTCGCCGCCACCCCCAGCTGTTTCACCCGAGCACGTGACTGCTAGGGTGGACTCGTCCGAGGAGGAGGCTACACGGACTCCGGTCCACGAGCCTCCGGTCCACGGGTCTTGGGCCCACGACCCTCGGGTCGACTGGCCTTCGGCCCACGAGAGTTCGGCCCACGAGACCCCGGAGGAGCACACGTCCGGATGGGGTACCTGGCCGGATCAGCCCGAGGAGCCGAGTGGCCATGCTGATGATGGCGGGGAGCCGACTGATCTTGAGGAGGAGGGTGGCACCGTCTACCAGCGTGGTGCTACACGGCTCCCGTCCGTGCCGGCGACCCGCGAGCAGAGGTGGTTGATCTTCCCTGATGGGGAGAGGTACGTAAGTGCATTTAAAATTTTTGTACCTTCTGCATTCACGTTTCTTCAAATAACTAATGCGTTGGCCTTGTCATGCTGCAGGGGTTGGGACCACCATCATAGTGTCCGCCGGCCCAACTCCGTCCTTGGAGTTCTTTGCCGGCAAAACTTCCCGGGGTTTGTCACGTTGCCTGGTGAGGGTCGGCTTCCAGAGCTTGGGTTGAGCTGGGAGCACTACGTGGCTGCCCCGGCCCCGCCGGATGTCATTATCGACGGTGTCGTGTGCGACACGAGGGCAGACATGGTGATCAGGACGTTCTGGGTAATTTCTCCTTTACACATTTCAAAATCTTCAACTAGCTAGTTATTAATTGTACTAATCAATATTGTCTCATTTGATTGCAGACATTCTACAGGTGTGAGGAGGGATACGAGGAGGACTGCGCAAATGTTATCGAGAACGTCTGCAAGCGCCTACTCCAGAACTTACGGCACGAGGCTCGGGTGCAGGCTGTTCGAGACTACTACGCCTTGCGTGGTATCAAGAAGACCAAGCCGGCGTGCCGCGATAAGTTCCTGAGTAAGGAGCAGTACATGAAGGTAATTCTTAAGGCCTTCTACTTAAGTTCCTTCATTTAGTAATTCTTAGCCGTAGCGCTCAAGTTTCTATTTGCTAACTTAGGCGCCTCCGAGATGGTGTGCGGATCGGATGGATTGTTGGGAGGTGTTGGTCGATGAGTGGTGCTCACAAGAATGGCTAGCCCTCCACAACCAGGCCAAGGACAAACGTGCCCAAATGGAAGGTGTGCCACACCATCAAGGCAGCTCCAACTTATATCAGTTCGGGCGCAACTGGGTATGTGGTTTGCTTCATGATTCATGCAATTCATTCATCATGCTAGCTTGAGCCCTTTAATTACTAACTTTCATTGCTTCTCTCTTTTAGGCACGCCACAATAAGGCGGATAAGGTGCCAGAGGTGTACGACCTGTATGCCATGGCCCACACTGGCTCTTACAAGAAAGTCAAGGCTTTCTCTCAGTCTGACCTCGATGATGCAAACAACTTCACCAACATCTCCTCCCACAACAAGCTCGTGAGATATAGAGATGAGGGGAAGGCGAGGAAAGGGGAGGACTTTAACCCGAGCCAGGGTCCCATTGATCCAGAGCTGGTGATGATATCTGGTGGCGGGAGGTCCCATGGCTCCATAGCCATTGGAGATGGACTTATCCGTTGTCCTAGCACTCTCCCGGAGATCAAGGCGCGCCAGTCGAGCTCCGCTCCTGAGATAAGGCCTCGTGAACGGCCAGTGCAACTCGCCATCAAGGTTAGTGATACGTACTCAGTTATCTGTCTCCATTACATTGTGTGCGCTTCCATCAATGATTACAAATGGTCATGTGAGTGGTGTTGCAGGCTGCTATACAGACTGAGAGAGATAGAACGGAGAAACTTCTGGCGGAGGCGGCGGAGAGGCAGCGGGAGATGGAGGAGAGGACGAGAAAGATGATGGAGGAGGAGAGGGCACGGAATGACATGCAGGCAAGGGCCATGTACGAGCTCCTTGTGGTAAGTTTCTTCTGCAGATTACTTGCTAGTCTTAACATTTGAGTCTCATTACTAACTAGTATGACTCTGTTCTGAAAACCAAATGTGCAGTCTGTGTGCGAGAAGTCCGGTCAGCCCGCTCCGCCGATGCCAGTGATTGCTCCTGGGAGCACGGTGAGTTTAGTTTGAATGGACATTAGTTGGTAGTCTCAACATTTGAGTGTCGTAATGCTAACGAGACATTGAAAATGATCTTTGTTGCAGCTTAACTCCAGAAACGCATCGCACGATCCTTCTCCAGGTAGCGGCACTAGCCACCCCGGTCCTACACCTCCCTGATCACGGTAAGTTTCTCTAGTGTTTTGCTTAACAAATGCATAAAGACCTAGACTTAGCTTTATTTCCTCCAATATGCTTACCATAATGACCTAGAGTTAGCTTATTTTCCTCCAAAATGACCCATTTTACCTAGGTTAGCTTATAAATGATGCAGTTCATCCAAGTTAGCTCAAAAATGACCCATTTCACCTAGATTAGCTCCTAAACGATCCATTTCAACTAAGTTAGCTAAAAAACGATCCATTTCAACTAGGTTAGCTCCAAAATGACCCATTTCACCTTACTTAGCTCAAAAACGATGCCCTTCACCTTAGTTAGCTCATAAACGACCCATTTCAACTAAGTTAGCTCATAAATGATCCATTTCAACTAAGTTAGCTCATAAACAACCCATTTCAACTTAGTTAGCTCATATATGATCCATTTCACCTAAGTTAGCTCATAAATGACATATACTTCTTGTTCTAGTCTTCTTCTTGTTCTAGTCTTCTTCTTGTTCTAGTCACCTATTTCTAACTTTCTTATTTACCATTTTGCAGATTTCATTCACTTGATGGAAGCTAGCTTGCTATGATGGAGTGCTTGCTTTTCCTTTGATGAAACTTTGCATTGTATCTAGCTTGCTATCTTCATGACACTTTGCATTGTAATATATATATGGATGGAACAATGTGTATGGATGGAACTTCCTTATGTATGAACAATGTGTATGGATGAAACTGATGTGATATGTGATATGAAACTTATGTGCTAGATATGTGTTGGATATGTGCTGGATATGAAACTTATATATGTGATATGTGCTGCAAATTGTGGGATTTAATAAAAAACAGAAAAAACAGACAATATGCAGGCTCTTTGCCGTCTGCCACCGACGGCAAAGAGCTCTTTGCCGTCCGCCGCGGACGGCAAAGAAGCCACGTGGCAGCCAACTGTGCTTCCTGGGAGCTGACCCATTTGGTCAGTTTGCCTACAGTGGCAGACGGCAAAGACTTTGCCGTCCGTGGCAGACGGCAAAGAACCTGCACTTTGCCATCAGTGGCAGACGGCAAAGAACCTGCCATCTAGTGACGTGTAGATGACATCTTAGCCACTTAACGGACTGACAGCGCAAATATTGCCGTCCGCCCTCTTTGCCGTCCGCCGCAGACGGCAAAGAGCCTTTGCCGTCCGCCTCCAGGAAGCAGACGGCAAAGAAGCTGTTTACCGTAGCCTTCTTTGCCGGAGCCTTTTGCCGTCCGCGGCTGACGGCAAAGGTCTTTGCCGTCCGCCTTTCGAGCCTTTGCCGTCCGCCATGGCAGACGGCAAAGTAGCTGTTTCCTGTAGTGTATCAGGATTTCATCCGGAAACTCGTGTGTTACAAAGGGATTTCATTTTTTAAACCTTATTTGAACTCCTGACTTTTTGTGTGTTCAAAATGCACCATTCAAAGCCACATCATCATTTTTCAATCCTTTCTGACTTCATTTGTTATTTTTCATGCATTTACTAATTATTTTGAGCTATAAGACCCTAAAATTGAAAAGCATTTCAAATGAACTCTGAAAAGGTTGAAAGTTGGCATGATATCATCATTTCATCCACATAGCATGTGCACGAAAGTTGAGAGGGTTACGGCATAAACTGGATACACTTCGTGTACAAAACGGACAATCTCTTTCAAAGTATCAGGATTTCATCCGGAAACTCGTCTGTTACAAAGGGATTTCATTTTTTAAACCTTATTTGAACTCCTGACTTTTTGTGTGTTCAAAATGCACCATTCAAAGCCACATCATCATTTTTCAATCCTTTCTGACTTCATTTGTTATTTTTCATGCATTTACTAATTATTTTGAGCTATAAGACCCTAAAATTGAAAAGCATTTCAAATGAACCCTGAAAAGGTTGAAAGTTGGCATGATATCATCATTTCATCCACATAGCATGTGCAAGAAAGTGGAGAGGGTTACGGCAAAAACTGGATGCACTTCGTGTACAAAACGGACAATCTCTTTCAAAGTATCAGGATTTCATCCGGAAACTCGTCTGTTACAATGGGATTTCATTTTTTAAACCTTATTTGAACTCCTGACTTTTTGTGTGTTCAAAATGCACCATTCAAAGCCACATCATCATTTTTCAATCCTTTCTAACTTCATTTGTTATTTTTCATGCATTTACTAATTATTTTGAGCTATAAGACCCTAAAATTGAAAAGCATTTCAAATGAACCCTGAAAAGGTTGAAAGTTGGCATGATATCATCATTTCATCCACATAGCATGTGCAAGAAAGTTGAGAGGGTTACGGCATAAACTGGATGCACTTCCTGTACAAAACGGACAATCTCTTTCAAAGTATCAGGATTTCATCCGGAAACTCGTGTGTTACAAAGGGATTTCATTTTCTAAACCTTATTTGAACTCCTGACTTTTTGTGTGTTCAAAATGCACCATTCAAAGCCACATCATCATTTTTCAATCCTTTCTGAATTCATTTGTTATTTTTCATGCATTTACTAATTATTTTGAGCTATAAGACCCTAAAATTGAAAAGCATTTCAAATGAACCCTGAAAAGGTTGAAAGTTGGCATGATATCATCATTCCATCCACATAGCATGTGCAAGAAAGTTGAGAGGGTTACGGCATAAACTGGATGCACTTCGTGTACAAAACGGACAATCTCTTTCAAAGTATCAGGATTTCATCCGGAAACTCGTCTGTTACAAAGGGATTTCATTTTTTAAACCTTATTTGAACTCCTGACTTTTTGTGTGTTCAAAATGCACCATTCAAAGACACATCATCATTTTTCAATCCTTTCTGACTTCATTTGTTATTTTTCATGCATTTACTAATTATTTTGAGCTATAAGACCCTAAAATTGAAAAGAATTTCAAATGAACTCTGAAAAGGTTGAAAGTTGGCATGATATCATCATTTCATCCACATAGCATGTGCAAGAAAGTTGAGAGGGTTACGACATAAACTGGATGCACTTCGTGTACAAAACGGACAATCTCTTTCAAAGTATCAGGATTTCATCCGGAAACTCGTCTGTTACAAAGGGATTTCATTTTTTAAACCTTATTTGAACTCCTGACTTTTTGTGTGTTCAAAATGCACCATTCAAAGCCACATCATCATTTTTCAATCCTTTCTGACTTCATTTGTTATTTTTCATGCATTTACTAATTATTTTGAGCTATAAGACCCTAAAATTGAAAAGCATTTCAAATGAACTCTGAAAAGGTTGAAAGTTGGCATGATATCATCATTTCATCCACATAGCATGTGCAAGAAAGTTGAGAGGGTTACGGCATAAACTGGATGCACTTCGTGTACAAAACGGACAATCTCTTTCAAAGTATCTGGATTTCATCCGGAAACTCGTGTGTTACAAAGGGATTTCATTTTTTAAACCTTATTTGAACTCCTGACTTTTTGTGTGTTCAAAATGCACCATTCAAAGCCACATCATCATTTTTCAATCCTTTCTGACTTCATTTGTTATTTTTCATGCATTTACTAATTATTTTGAGCTATAAGACCCTAAAATTGAAAAGCATTTCAAATGAACCCTGAAAAGGTTGAAAGTTGGCATGATATCATCATTTCATCCACATAGCATGTGCAAGAAAGTTGAGAGGGTTATGGCATAAACTGGATGCACTTCGTGTACAAAACGGACAATCTCTTTCAAAGTATCAGGATTTCATCCGGAAACTCGTCTGTTACAAAGGGATTTCATTTTTTAAACCTTATTTGAACTCCTGACTTTTTGTGTGTTCAAAATGCACCATTCAAAGCCACATCATCATTTTTCAATCCTTTCTGACTTCATTTGTTATTTTTCATGCATTTACTAATTATTTTGAGCTATAAGACCCTAAAATTGAAAAGCATTTCAAATGAACCCTGAAAAGGTTGAAAGTTGGCATGATATCATCATTTCATCCACATAGCATGTGCAAGAAAGTGGAGAGGGTTACGGCAAAAACTGGATGCACTTCGTGTACAAAACGGACAATCTCTTTCAAAGTATCAGGATTTCATCCGGAAACTCGTCTGTTACAATGGGATTTCATTTTTTAAACCTTATTTGAACTCCTGACTTTTTGTGTGTTCAAAATGCACCATTCAAAGCCACATCATCATTTTTCAATCCTTTCTAACTTCATTTGTTATTTTTCATGCATTTACTAATTATTTTGAGCTATAAGACCCTAAAATTGAAAAGCATTTCAAATGAACCCTGAAAAGGTTGAAAGTTGGCATGATATCATCATTTCATCCACATAGCATGTGCAAGAAAGTTGAGAGGGTTATGGCATAAACTGGATGCACTTCGTGTACAAAACGGACAATCTCTTTCAAAGTATCAGGATTTCATCCGGAAACTCGTCTGTTACAAAGGGATTTCGTTTTTTAAACCTTATTTGAACTCCTGACTTTTTGTGTGTTCAAAATGCACCATTCAAAGCCACATCATCATTTTTCAATCCTTTCTGACTTCATTTGTTATTTTTCATGCATTTACTAATTATTTTGAGCTATAAGACCCTAAAATTGAAAAGCATTTCAAATGAACCCTGAAAAGGTTGAAAGTTGGCATGATATCATCATTTCATCCACATAGCATGTGCAAGAAAGTGGAGAGGGTTACGGCAAAAACTGGATGCACTTCGTGTACAAAACGGACAATCTCTTTCAAAGTATCAGGATTTCATCCGGAAACTCGTCTGTTACAATGGGATTTCATTTTTTAAACCTTATTTGAACTCCTGACTTTTTGTGTGTTCAAAATGCACCATTCAAAGCCACATCATCATTTTTCAATCCTTTCTGAATTCATTTGTTATTTTTCATGCATTTACTAATTATTTTGAGCTATAAGACCCTAAAATTGAAAAGCATTTCAAATGAACCCTGAAAAGGTTGAAAGTTGGCATGATATCATCATTTCATCCACATAGCATGTGCAAGAAAGTTGAGAGGGTTACGGCATAAACTGGATGCACTTCGTGTACAAAACGGACAATCTCTTTCAAAGTATCAGGATTTCATCCGGAAACTCGTCTGTTACAAAGGGATTTCATTTTTTAAACCTTATTTGAACTCCTGACTTTTTGTGTGTTCAAAATGCACCATTCAAAGCCACATCATCATTTTTCAATCCTTTCTGACTTCATTTGTTATTTTTCATGCATTTACTAATTATTTTGAGCTATAAGACCCTAAAATTGAAAAGAATTTCAAATGAACTCTGAAAAGGTTGAAAGTTGGCATGATATCCTCATTTCATCCACATAGCATGTGCAAGAAAGTTGAGAGGGTTACGACATAAACTGGATGCACTTCGTGTACAAAACGGACAATCTCTTTCAAAGTATCAGGATTTCATCCGGAAACTCGTCTGTTACAAAGGGATTTCATTTTTTAAACCTTATTTGAACTCCTGACTTTTTGTGTGTTCAAAATGCACCATTCAAAGCCACATCATCATTTTTCAATCCTTTCTGACTTCATTTGTTATTTTTCATGCATTTACTAATTATTTTGAGCTATAAGACCCTAAAATTGAAAAGCATTTCAAATGAACTCTGAAAAGGTTGAAAGTTGGCATGATATCATCATTTCATCCACATAGCATGTGCAAGAAAGTTGAGAGGGTTACGGCATAAACTGGATGCACTTCGTGTACAAAACGGACAATCTCTTTCAAAGTATCTGGATTTCATCCGGAAACTCGTGTGTTACAAAGGGATTTCATTTTTTAAACCTTATTTGAACTCCTTACTTTTTGTGTGTTCAAAATGCACCATTCAAAGCCACATCATCATTTTTCAATCCTTTCTGACTTCATTTGTTATTTTTCATGCATTTACTAATTATTTTGAGCTATAAGACCCTAAAATTGAAAAGCATTTCAAATGAACCCTGAAAAGGTTGAAAGTTGGCATGATATCATCATTTCATCCACATAGCATGTGCAAGAAAGTTGAGAGGGTTATGGCATAAACTGGATGCACTTCGTGTACAAAACGGACAATCTCTTTCAAAGTATCAGGATTTCATCCGGAAACTCGTCTGTTACAAAGGGATTTCATTTTTTAAACCTTATTTGAACTCCTGACTTTTTGTGTGTTCAAAATGCACCATTCAAAGCCACATCATCATTTTTCAATCCTTTCTGACTTCATTTGTTATTTTTCATGCATTTACTAATTATTTTGAGCTATAAGACCCTAAAATTGAAAAGCATTTCAAATGAACCCTGAAAAGGTTGAAAGTTGGCATGATATCATCATTTCATCCACATAGCATGTGCAAGAAAGTGGAGAGGGTTACGGCAAAAACTGGATGCACTTCGTGTACAAAACGGACAATCTCTTTCAAAGTATCAGGATTTCATCCGGAAACTCGTCTGTTACAATGGGATTTCATTTTTTAAACCTTATTTGAACTCCTGACTTTTTGTGTGTTCAAAATGCACCATTCAAAGCCACATCATCATTTTTCAATCCTTTCTAACTTCATTTGTTATTTTTCATGCATTTACTAATTATTTTGAGCTATAAGACCCTAAAATTGAAAAGCATTTCAAATGAACCCTGAAAAGGTTGAAAGTTGGCATGATATCATCATTTCATCCACATAGCATGTGCAAGAAAGTTGAGAGGGTTACGGCATAAACTGGATGCACTTCCTGTACAAAACGGACAATCTCTTTCAAAGTATCAGGATTTCATCCGGAAACTCGTGTGTTACAAAGGGATTTCATTTTTTAAACCTTATTTGAACTCCTGACTTTTTGTGTGTTCAAAATGCACCATTCAAAGCCACATCATCATTTTTCAATCCTTTCTGACTTCATTTGTTATTTTTCATGCATTTACTAATTATTTTGAGCTATAAGACCCTAAAATTGAAAAGCATTTGAAATGAACGCTGAAAAGGTTGAAAGTTGGCATGATATCATCATTTCATCCACATAGCATGTGCACGAAAGTTGAGAGGGTTACGGCATAAACTGGATGCACTTCGTGTACAAAACGGACAATCTCTTTCAAAGTATCAGGATTTCATCCGGAAACTCGTCTGTTACAAAGGGATTTCATTTTTTAAACCTTATTTGAACTCCTGACTTTTTGTGTGTTCAAAATGCACCATTCAAAGCCACATCATCATTTTTCAATCCTTTCTGACTTCATTTGTTATTTTTCATGCATTTACTAATTATTTTGAGCTATAAGACCCTAAAATTGAAAAGCATTTCAAATGAACCCTGAAAAGGTTGAAAGTTGGCATGATATCATCATTTCATCCACATAGCATGTGCAAGAAAGTGGAGAGGGTTACGGCAAAAACTGGATGCACTTCGTGTACAAAACGGACAATCTCTTTCAAAGTATCAGGATTTCATCCGGAAACTCGTCTGTTACAATGGGATTCCATTTTTTAAACCTTATTTGAACTCCTGACTTTTTGTGTGTTCAAAATGCACCATTCAAAGCCACATCATCATTTTTCAATCCTTTCTAACTTCATTTGTTATTTTTCATGCATTTACTAATTATTTTGAGCTATAAGACCCTAAAATTGAAAAGCATTTCAAATGAACCCTGAAAAGGTTGAAAGTTGGCATGATATCATCATTTCATCCACATAGCATGTGCAAGAAAGTTGAGAGGGTTACGGCATAAACTGGATGCACTTCCTGTACAAAACGGACAATCTCTTTCAAAGTATCAGGATTTCATCCGGAAACTCGTGTGTTACAAAGGGATTTCATTTTTTAAACCTTATTTGAACTCCTGACTTTTTGTGTGTTCAAAATGCACCATTCAAAGCCACATCATCATTTTTCAATCCTTTCTGACTTCATTTGTTATTTTTCATGCATTTACTAATTATTTTGAGCTATAAGACCCTAAAATTGAAAAGCATTTCAAATGAACTCTGAAAAGGTTGAAAGTTGGCATGATATCATCATTTCATCCACATAGCATGTGCACGAAAGTTGAGAGGGTTACGGCATAAACTGGATGCACTTCGTGTACAAAACGGACAATCTCTTTCAAAGTATCAGGATTTCATCCGGAAACTCGTCTGTTACAAAGGGATTTCATTTTCTAAACCTTATTTGAACTCCTGACTTTTTGTGTGTTCAAAATGCACCATTCAAAGCCACATCATCATTTTTCAATCCTTTCTGACTTCATTTGTTATTTTTCATGCATTTACTAATTATTTTGAGCTATAAGACCCTAAAATTGAAAAGCATTTCAAATGAACCCTGAAAAGGTTGAAAGTTGGCATGATATCATCATTTCATCCACATAGCATGTGCAAGAAAGTGGAGAGGGTTACGGCAAAAACTGGATGCACTTCGTGTACAAAACGGACAATCTCTTTCAAAGTATCAGGATTTCATCCGGAAACTCGTCTGTTACAATGGGATTTCATTTTTTATACCTTATTTGAACTCCTGACTTTTTGTGTGTTCAAAATGCACCATTCAAAGCCACATCATCATTTTTCAATCCTTTCTAACTTCATTTGTTATTTTTCATGCATTTACTAATTTTTTTGAGCTATAAGACCCTAAAATTGAAAAGCATTTCAAATGAACCCTGAAAAGGTTGAAAGTTGGCATGATATCATCATTTCATCCACATAGCATGTGCAAGAAAGTTGAGAGGGTTACGGCATAAACTGGATGCACTTCCTGTACAAAACGGACAATCTCTTTCAAAGTATCAGGATTTCATCCGGAAACTCGTGTGTTACAAAGGGATTTCATTTTTAAACCTTATTTGAACTCCTGACTTTTTGTGTGTTCAAAATGCACCATTCAAAGCCACATCATCATTTTTCAATCCTTTCTGACTTCATTTGTTATTTTTCATGCATTTACTAATTATTTTGAGCTATAAGACCCTAAAATTGAAAAGCATTTCAAATGAACCCTGAAAAGGTTGAAAGTTGGCATGATATCATCATTTCATCCACATAGCATGTGCACGAAAGTTGAGAGGATTACGGCATAAACTGGATGCACTTCCTGTACAAAACGGACAATCTCTTTCAAAGTATCAGGATTTCATCCGGAAACTCGTGTGTTACAAAGGGATTTCATTTTTTAAACCTTATTTGAACTCCTGACTTTTTGTGTGTTCAAAATGCACCATTCAAAGCCACATCATCATTTTTCAATCCTTTCTGACTTCATTTGTTATTTTTCATGCATTTACTAATTATTTTGAGCTATAAGACCCTAAAATTGAAAAGCATTTCAAATGAACCCTGAAAAGGTTGAAAGTTGGCATGATATCATCATTTCATCCACATAGCATGTGCAAGAAAGTGGAGAGGGTTACGGCAAAAACTGGATGCACTTCGTGTACAAAACGGACAATCTCTTTCAAAGTATCAGGATTTCATCCGGAAACTCGTGTGTTACAATGGGATTTCATTTTTTAAACCTTATTTGAACTCCTGACTTTTTGTGTGTTCAAAATGCACCATTCAAAGCCACATCATCATTTTTCAATCCTTTCTAACTTCATTTGTTATTTTTCATGCATTTACTAATTATTTTGAGCTATAAGACCCTAAAATTGAAAAGCATTTGAAATGAACGCTGAAAAGGTTGAAAGTTGGCATGATATCATCATTTCATCCACATAGCATGTGCACGAAAGTTGAGAGGGTTACGGCATAAACTGGATGCACTTCGTGTACAAAACGGACAATCTCTTTCAAAGTATCAGGATTTCATCCGGAAACTCGTCTGTTACAAAGGGATTTCATTTTTTAAACCTTATTTGAACTCCTGACTTTTTGTGTGTTCAAAATGCACCATTCAAAGCCACATCATCATTTTTCAATCCTTTCTGACTTCATTTGTTATTTTTCATGCATTTACTAATTATTTTGAGCTATAAGACCCTAAAATTGAAAAGCATTTCAAATGAACCCTGAAAAGGTTGAAAGTTGGCATGATATCATCATTTCATCCACATAGCATGTGCAAGAAAGTTGAGAGGGTTACGGCATAAACTGGATGCACTTCCTGTACAAAACGGACAATCTCTTTCAAAGTATCAGGATTTCATCCGGAAACTCGTGTGTTACAAAGGGATTTCATTTTTAAACCTTATTTGAACTCCTGACTTTTTGTGTGTTCAAAATGCACCATTCAAAGCCACATCATCATTTTTCAATCCTTTCTGACTTCATTTGTTATTTTTCATGCATTTACTAATTATTTTGAGCTATAAGACCCTAAAATTGAAAAGCATTTCAAATGAACCCTGAAAAGGTTGAAAGTTGGCATGATATCATCATTTCATCCACATAGCATGTGCACGAAAGTTGAGAGGATTACGGCATAAACTGGATGCACTTCCTGTACAAAACGGACAATCTCTTTCAAAGTATCAGGATTTCATCCGGAAACTCGTGTGTTACAAAGGGATTTCATTTTTTAAACCTTATTTGAACTCCTGACTTTTTGTGTGTTCAAAATGCACCATTCAAAGCCACATCATCATTTTTCAATCCTTTCTGACTTCATTTGTTATTTTTCATGCATTTACTAATTATTTTGAGCTATAAGACCCTAAAATTGAAAAGCATTTCAAATGAACCCTGAAAAGGTTGAAAGTTGGCATGATATCATCATTTCATCCACATAGCATGTGCACGAAAGTGGAGAGGGTTACGGCAAAAACTGGATGCACTTCGTGTACAAAACGGACAATCTCTTTCAAAGTATCAGGATTTCATTCGGAAACTCGTGTGTTACAATGGGATTTCATTTTTAAACCTTATTTGAACTCCTGACTTTTTGTGTGTTCAAAATGCACCATTCAAAGCCACATCATCATTTTTCAATCCTTTCTAACTTCATTTGTTATTTTTCATGCATTTACTAATTATTTTGAGCTATAAGACCCTAAAATTGAAAAGCATTTGAAATGAACGCTGAAAAGGTTGAAAGTTGGCATGATATCATCATTTCATCCACATAGCATGTGCACGAAAGTTGAGAGGGTTACGGCATAAACTGGATGCACTTCGTGTACAAAACGGACAATCTCTTTCAAAGTATCAGGATTTCATCCGGAAACTCGTGTGTTACAAAGGGATTTCATTTTTTAAACCTTATTTGAACTCCTGACTTTTTGTGTGTTCAAAATGCACCATTCAAAGCCACATCATCATTTTTCAATCCTTTCTGACTTCATTTGTTATTTTTCATGCATTTACTAATTATTTTGAGCTATAAGACCCTAAAATTGAAAAGCATTTCAAATGAACTCTGAAAAGGTTGAAAGTTGGCATGATATCATCATTTCATCCACATAGCATGTGCACGAAAGTTGAGAGGGTTACGGCATAAACTGGATGCACTTCGTGTACAAAACGGACAATCTCTTTCAAAGTATCAGGATTTCATCCGGAAACTCGTCTGTTACAAAGGGATTTCATTTTCTAAACCTTATTTGAACTCCTGACTTTTTGTGTGTTCAAAATGCACCATTCAAAGCCACATCATCATTTTTCAATCCTTTCTGACTTCATTTGTTATTTTTCATGCATTTACTAATTATTTTGAGCTATAAGACCCTAAAATTGAAAAGCATTTCAAATGAACCCTGAAAAGGTTGAAAGTTGGCATGATATCATCATTTCATCCACATAGCATGTGCAAGAAAGTGGAGAGGGTTACGGCAAAAACTGGATGCACTTCGTGTACAAAACGGACAATCTCTTTCAAAGTATCAGGATTTCATCCGGAAACTCGTCTGTTACAATGGGATTTCATTTTTTATACCTTATTTGAACTCCTGACTTTTTGTGTGTTCAAAATGCACCATTCAAAGCCACATCATCATTTTTCAATCCTTTCTAACTTCATTTGTTATTTTTCATGCATTTACTAATTTTTTTGAGCTATAAGACCCTAAAATTGAAAAGCATTTCAAATGAACCCTGAAAAGGTTGAAAGTTGGCATGATATCATCATTTCATCCACATAGCATGTGCAAGAAAGTTGAGAGGGTTACGGCATAAACTGGATGCACTTCCTGTACAAAACGGACAATCTCTTTCAAAGTATCAGGATTTCATCCGGAAACTCGTGTGTTACAAAGGGATTTCATTTTTAAACCTTATTTGAACTCCTGACTTTTTGTGTGTTCAAAATGCACCATTCAAAGCCACATCATCATTTTTCAATCCTTTCTGACTTCATTTGTTATTTTTCATGCATTTACTAATTATTTTGAGCTATAAGACCCTAAAATTGAAAAGCATTTCAAATGAACCCTGAAAAGGTTGAAAGTTGGCATGATATCATCATTTCATCCACATAGCATGTGCACGAAAGTTGAGAGGATTACGGCATAAACTGGATGCACTTCCTGTACAAAACGGACAATCTCTTTCAAAGTATCAGGATTTCATCCGGAAACTCGTGTGTTACAAAGGGATTTCATTTTTTAAACCTTATTTGAACTCCTGACTTTTTGTGTGTTCAAAATGCACCATTCAAAGCCACATCATCATTTTTCAATCCTTTCTGACTTCATTTGTTATTTTTCATGCATTTACTAATTATTTTGAGCTATAAGACCCTAAAATTGAAAAGCATTTCAAATGAACCCTGAAAAGGTTGAAAGTTGGCATGATATCATCATTTCATCCACATAGCATGTGCAAGAAAGTGGAGAGGGTTACGGCAAAAACTGGATGCACTTCGTGTACAAAACGGACAATCTCTTTCAAAGTATCAGGATTTCATCCGGAAACTCGTGTGTTACAATGGGATTTCATTTTTTAAACCTTATTTGAACTCCTGACTTTTTGTGTGTTCAAAATGCACCATTCAAAGCCACATCATCATTTTTCAATCCTTTCTAACTTCATTTGTTATTTTTCATGCATTTACTAATTATTTTGAGCTATAAGACCCTAAAATTGAAAAGCATTTGAAATGAACGCTGAAAAGGTTGAAAGTTGGCATGATATCATCATTTCATCCACATAGCATGTGCACGAAAGTTGAGAGGGTTACGGCATAAACTGGATGCACTTCGTGTACAAAACGGACAATCTCTTTCAAAGTATCAGGATTTCATCCGGAAACTCGTCTGTTACAAAGGGATTTCATTTTTTAAACCTTATTTGAACTCCTGACTTTTTGTGTGTTCAAAATGCACCATTCAAAGCCACATCATCATTTTTCAATCCTTTCTGACTTCATTTGTTATTTTTCATGCATTTACTAATTATTTTGAGCTATAAGACCCTAAAATTGAAAAGCATTTCAAATGAACCCTGAAAAGGTTGAAAGTTGGCATGATATCATCATTTCATCCACATAGCATGTGCAAGAAAGTTGAGAGGGTTACGGCATAAACTGGATGCACTTCCTGTACAAAACGGACAATCTCTTTCAAAGTATCAGGATTTCATCCGGAAACTCGTGTGTTACAAAGGGATTTCATTTTTAAACCTTATTTGAACTCCTGACTTTTTGTGTGTTCAAAATGCACCATTCAAAGCCACATCATCATTTTTCAATCCTTTCTGACTTCATTTGTTATTTTTCATGCATTTACTAATTATTTTGAGCTATAAGACCCTAAAATTGAAAAGCATTTCAAATGAACCCTGAAAAGGTTGAAAGTTGGCATGATATCATCATTTCATCCACATAGCATGTGCACGAAAGTTGAGAGGATTACGGCATAAACTGGATGCACTTCCTGTACAAAACGGACAATCTCTTTCAAAGTATCAGGATTTCATCCGGAAACTCGTGTGTTACAAAGGGATTTCATTTTTTAAACCTTATTTGAACTCCTGACTTTTTGTGTGTTCAAAATGCACCATTCAAAGCCACATCATCATTTTTCAATCCTTTCTGACTTCATTTGTTATTTTTCATGCATTTACTAATTATTTTGAGCTATAAGACCCTAAAATTGAAAAGCATTTCAAATGAACCCTGAAAAGGTTGAAAGTTGGCATGATATCATCATTTCATCCACATAGCATGTGCACGAAAGTGGAGAGGGTTACGGCAAAAACTGGATGCACTTCGTGTACAAAACGGACAATCTCTTTCAAAGTATCAGGATTTCATTCGGAAACTCGTGTGTTACAATGGGATTTCATTTTTTAAACCTTATTTGAACTCCTGACTTTTTGTGTGTTCAAAATGCACCATTCAAAGCCACATCATCATTTTTCAATCCTTTCTAACTTCATTTGTTATTTTTCATGCATTTACTAATTATTTTGAGCTATAAGACCCTAAAATTGAAAAGCATTTGAAATGAACGCTGAAAAGGTTGAAAGTTGGCATGATATCATCATTTCATCCACATAGCATGTGCACGAAAGTTGAGAGGGTTACGGCATAAACTGGATGCACTTCGTGTACAAAACGGACAATCTCTTTCAAAGTATCAGGATTTCATCCGGAAACTCGTCTGTTACAAAGGGATTTCATTTTTTAAACCTTATTTGAACTCCTGACTTTTTGTGTGTTCAAAATGCACCATTCAAAGCCACATCATCATTTTTCAATCCTTTCTGACTTCATTTGTTATTTTTCATGCATTTACTAATTATTTTGAGCTATAAGACCCTAAAATTGAAAAGCATTTCAAATGAACCCTGAAAAGGTTGAAAGTTGGCATGATATCATCATTTCATCCACATAGCATGTGCAAGAAAGTGGAGAGGGTTACGGCAAAAACTGGATGCACTTCGTGTACAAAACGGACAATCTCTTTCAAAGTATCAGGATTTCATCCGGAAACTCGTCTGTTACAATGGGATTTCATTTTTTAAACCTTATTTGAACTCCTGACTTTTTGTGTGTTCAAAATGCACCATTCAAAGCCACATCATCATTTTTCAATCCTTTCTAACTTCATTTGTTATTTTTCATGCATTTACTAATTATTTTGGGCTATAAGACCCTAAAATTGAAAAGCATTTCAAATGAACCCTGAAAAGGTTGAAAGTTGGCATGATATCATCATTCATCCACATAGCATGTGCAAGAAAGTTGAGAGGGTTACGGCATAAACTGGATGCACTTCCTGTACAAAACGGACAATCTCTTTCAAAGTATCAGGATTTCATCCGGAAACTCGTGTGTTACAAAGGGATTTCATTTTTTAAACCTTATTTGAACTCCTGACTTTTTGTGTGTTCAAAATGCACCATTCAAAGCCACATCATCATTTTTCAATCCTTTCTGACTTCATTTGTTATTTTTCATGCATTTACTAATTATTTTGAGCTATAAGACCCTAAAATTGAAAAGCATTTCAAATGAACTCTGAAAAGGTTGAAAGTTGGCATGATATCATCATTTCATCCACATAGCATGTGCACGAAAGTTGAGAGGGTTACGGCATAAACTGGATGCACTTCGTGTACAAAACGGACAATCTCTTTCAAAGTATCAGGATTTCATCCGGAAACTCGTCTGTTACAAAGGGATTTCATTTTCTAAACCTTATTTGAACTCCTGACTTTTTGTGTGTTCAAAATGCACCATTCAAAGCCACATCATCATTTTTCAATCCTTTCTGACTTCATTTGTTATTTTTCATGCATTTACTAATTATTTTGAGCTATAAGACCCTAAAATTGAAAAGCATTTCAAATGAACCCTGAAAAGGTTGAAAGTTGGCATGATATCATCATTTCATCCACATAGCATGTGCAAGAAAGTGGAGAGGGTTACGGCAAAAACTGGATGCACTTCGTGTACAAAACGGACAATCTCTTTCAAAGTATCAGGATTTCATCCGGAAACTCGTCTGTTACAATGGGATTTCATTTTTTAAACCTTATTTGAACTCCTGACTTTTTGTGTGTTCAAAATGCACCATTCAAAGCCACATCATCATTTTTCAATCCTTTCTAACTTCATTTGTTATTTTTCATGCATTTACTAATTTTTTTGAGCTATAAGACCCTAAAATTGAAAAGCATTTCAAATGAACCCTGAAAAGGTTGAAAGTTGGCATGATATCATCATTTCATCCACATAGCATGTGCAAGAAAGTTGAGAGGGTTACGGCATAAACTGGATGCACTTCCTGTACAAAACGGACAATCTCTTTCAAAGTATCAGGATTTCATCCGGAAACTCGTGTGTTACAAAGGGATTTCATTTTTAAACCTTATTTGAACTCCTGACTTTTTGTGTGTTCAAAATGCACCATTCAAAGCCACATCATCATTTTTCAATCCTTTCTGACTTCATTTGTTATTTTTCATGCATTTACTAATTATTTTGAGCTATAAGACCCTAAAATTGAAAAGCATTTCAAATGAACTCTGAAAAGGTTGAAAGTTGGCATGATATCATCATTTCATCCACATAGCATGTGCACGAAAGTTGAGAGGATTACGGCATAAACTGGATGCACTTCCTGTACAAAACGGACAATCTCTTTCAAAGTATCAGGATTTCATCCGGAAACTCGTGTGTTACAAAGGGATTTCATTTTTTAAACCTTATTTGAACTCCTGACTTTTTGTGTGTTCAAAATGCACCATTCAAAGCCACATCATCATTTTTCAATCCTTTCTGACTTCATTTGTTATTTTTCATGCATTTACTAATTATTTTGAGCTATAAGACCCTAAAATTGAAAAGCGTTTCAAATGAACCCTGAAAAGGTTGAAAGTTGGCATGATATCATCATTTCATCCATATAGCATGTGCACGAAAGTGGAGAGGGTTACGGCAAAAACTGGATGCACTTCGTGTACAAAACGGACAATCTCTTTCAAAGTATCAGGATTTCATCCGGAAACTCGTGTGTTACAATGGGATTTCATTTTTTAAACCTTATTTGAACTCCTGACTTTTTGTGTGTTCAAAATGCACCATTCAAAGCCACATCATCATTTTTCAATCCTTTCTAACTTCATTTGTTATTTTTCATGCATTTACTAATTATTTTGAGCTATAAGACCCTAAAATTGAAAAGCATTTCAAATGAACCCTGAAAAGGTTGAAAGTTGGCATGATATCATCATTTCATCCACATAGCATGTGCACGAAAGTTGAGAGGGTTACGGCATAAACTGGATGCACTTCGTGTACAAAACGGACAATCTCTTTCAAAGTATCAGGATTTCATCCGGAAACTCGTCTGTTACAAAGGGATTTCATTTTTTAAACCTTATTTGAACTCCTGACTTTTTGTGTGTTCAAAATGCACCATTGAAAGCCACATCATCATTTTTCAATCCTTTCTGACTTCATTTGCTATTTTTCATGCATTTACTAATTATTTTGAGCTATAAGACCCTAAAATTGAAAAGCATTTCAAATGAACCCTGAAAAGGTTGAAACTTCGCATGATATCATCATTTCATCCACATAGCATGTGCAAGAAAGTGGAGAGGGTTACGGCAAAAACTGGATGCACTTCGTGTACAAAACGGACAATCTCTTTCAAAGTATCAGGATTTCATCCGGAAACTCGTCTGTTACAATGGGATTCCATTTTTTAAACCTTATTTGAACTCCTGACTTTTTGTGTGTTCAAAATGCACCATTCAAAGCCACATCATCATTTTTCAATCCTTTCTAACTTCATTTGTTATTTTTCATGCATTTACTAATTATTTTGAGCTATAAGACCCTAAAATTGAAAAGCATTTCAAATGAACCCTGAAAAGGTTGAAAGTTGGCATGATATCATCATTTCATCCACATAGCATGTGCAAGAAAGTTGAGAGGGTTACGGCATAAACTGGATGCACTTCCTGTACAAAACGGACAATCTCTTTCAAAGTATCAGGATTTCATCCGGAAACTCGTCTGTTACAATGGGATTTCATTTTTTAAACCTTATTTGAACTCCTGACTTTTTGTGTGTTCAAAATGCACCATTCAAAGCCACATCATCATTTTTCAATCCTTTCTAACTTCATTTGTTATTTTTCATGCATTTACTAATTTTTTTGAGCTATAAGACCCTAAAATTGAAAAGCATTTCAAATGAACCCTGAAAAGGTTGAAAGTTGGCATGATATCATCATTTCATCCACATAGCATGTGCAAGAAAGTTGAGAGGGTTACGGCATAAACTGGATGCACTTCCTGTACAAAACGGACAATCTCTTTCAAAGTATCAGGATTTCATCCGGAAACTCGTGTGTTACAAAGGGATTTCATTTTTAAACCTTATTTGAACTCCTGACTTTTTGTGTGTTCAAAATGCACCATTCAAAGCCACATCATCATTTTTCAATCCTTTCTGACTTCATTTGTTATTTTTCATGCATTTACTAATTATTTTGAGCTATAAGACCCTAAAATTGAAAAGCATTTCAAATGAACTCTGAAAAGGTTGAAAGTTGGCATGATATCATCATTTCATCCACATAGCATGTGCACGAAAGTTGAGAGGGTTACGGCAAAAACTGGATGCACTTCGTGTACAAAACGGACAATCTCTTTCAAGTATCAGGATTT
>NW_027333345.1:0-56841 GCF_002575655.3 Aegilops tauschii subsp. strangulata | reverse complement strand
AATTAAGTATATCTATTATAAGGAATATTGACTATTGTATTGTATTTTTATTTTTAGTTTGAAAAATATTCTGTAAAAAAAATGAAAGGATAATAAGAAAATTCCAAAAAAGGAGAACTAATTAAAAAGATTTTATTTTGATTTTCCCATCCTCATGGCCTTTCTATCTTTCTAATCTAATTTGAAATTGGATTCAAAAGAAAGCGGTTAGAATTTACTTCCTGCATACATACTTCTCTAGAAGCGCATACAATTGATAATACTATATTTTATTATTTTATTATTTTATTTGTATTTCTTTATTGTATTATACCTTAATATATATATTCTAGATATATAGAATAGACGAATCTCGATTTGTCAAGTCTCATGATCATATCATGATCTATTTTTATTCGGCTCAATCTTTTTTTTTCTAAAAAAGATTGAGCCGAGTTTAATTGCAATCAATTAGAAGAATAAAGAAGAATTACTGCATTTCATAACTGATTTTTTTCTCTTTTTATTTCGTTTCTTTTTTATTTATACCTTCTTTATCTTTAGTTTTATCTAGTTAATCAATAGTATCTACCGGCTCGAACTCGAATTTGATCGCCTTCCATACTTCACAAGCTGCGGCTAGTTCAGGACTCCATTTGCAAGCTGCTCGGATAATTTCATTACCTTCGCGAGCAAGATCGCGCCCTTCGTTACGAGCTTGTACACAGGCTTCTAAAGCCACTCGATTAGCTGCTGCACCAGGTGCATTTCCCAAGGATGTCCTAAAGTTCCTCCACCAAATTGTAATACAGAATCGTCCCCAAAGATTTCGGTCAGAGCTGGCATATGCCAAACATGAATACCACCTGAAGCTACCGGTATAACACCTGGCATGGATACCCAGTCCTGAGTGAAAAAGATACCGCGAGCACGATCTTTTTCAATAAAATCATCGCGCAATAAATCAACAAAACCTAAAGTCATTTCGCGTTCCCCTTCTAACTTACCTACTACTGTACCGGAGTGGATATGATCTCCCCCAGACATACGCAATGCTTTAGCTAATACACGGAAATGCATACCATGATTTTTCTGTCTATCAATAACTGCATGCATTGCACGGTGAATGTGAAGAAGTAGGCCATTGTCGCGGCAATAATGAGCCAAAGTAGTATTTGCGGTGAATCCCCCAGTTAAGTAGTCATGCATTACAATAGGAACCCCTAATTCTCTTGCAAATACAGCTCTCTTAATCATTTCTTCACATGTACCCGCAGTCGCATTCAAGTAATGCCCCTTGATTTCACCGGTTTCGGCCTGTGATTTATAAATAGCTTCGGCACAAAAGACAAAACGGTCTCTCCAGCGCATAAATGGTTGTGAGTTTACGTTTTCATCATCTTTGGTAAAATCAAGTCCACCACGTAGACACTCATAACACGCTCTACCATAATTTTTTGCGGATAATCCCAATTTTGGTTTAATAGTACATCCCAATAAAGGACGACCATACTTGTTCAACTTATCTCTTTCAACTTGGATACCATGAGGCGGGCCTTGGAAAGTTTTTGAATAAGTAGGGGGAATTCGTAGATCCTCCAAACGTAGAGCACGTAGGGCTTTGAAACAAATACGTTACCTACAATGGAAGTAAACATGTTAGTAACGGAACCCTCTTCAAATAGGTCTAATGGATAAGCTACATAACAGATCCATTGGTTGTCTTCCCCAGCAACAGGCTCGATGTGATAGCATCGTCCTTTGTAACGATCAAGACTGGTAAGTCCATCAGTCAAACAGTTGTCCATGTACCAGTAGAAGATTCGGCAGCTACTGCAGCCCCTGCTTCTTCGGGCGGAACCCCAGGCTGAGGACTTACTCGGAATGCTGCCAAGATATCAGTATCCCTTAGTTTCATACTCTGGGGTGTAGTAAGTCAATTTATAATCTTTAACACCAGCTTGAAATCCAACACCTGCTTTAGTTTCTGTTTGTGGTGACATAAGTCCCTCCCTATAACTCTTGAATTAAGAATTCTCACAATAACAGGGTCTACTCGATGTTAATTAGGCGTAAATGAAACTTTAGAAAAAATCTCGTAAAACAAAAAAAAAGGATATTCAATTAATATAATATCAACTCATTAAAGAAAATTGAGGGCATGCTTAGGTTAATGAATATGTTTCATTCATATATAATGCGTACACCCTGTGTATGTTCTATCCTATAGGAATTCCACTATAGGAATTCGATAGGAATTGAGTTGTTGTTATGGTAAGTTAACACGGTTCGTTATTAAACCATGGATTTGATTTACCAAATCCATAATTATTGTATACTCTTTGATAGATATAGCGCAACCCAAATTAATTCCTAATCCTTATTTTACAAGTTCTTAATAGTTCTCTTTTCTTATTTTGAATGCAAATACCTAACTAAATACTAATAAAATTCTTTGTTGACAGCAATCTATGCTTCACAGTAGTATATATTTTGTATATCGAAGTCCTAGATAGGAAAGTAGAGTAGGCACAGATCCTCCACAAAAGGCAAAATGTATGTATATGAAAAAAAGATTGATTGAACTTTCCAACGGACTCATTCCATGAGTAAACGATTGAATGGGATTCGCTTGGGCAACGAAATCAAGTCCTGGTCCCCTTTTCTCTCTTATTGAATTAACTAATTCATTTCCTTTTTACTTTTGGATTTTTTTTGATTTGATTTGGCATTATTCAACAATAAAAAAAGAAAAATTTCGACAAATTCCTTTTTTTTAATTATGTGATAATTATGAGAACCAATCCTACTACTTCTCCTCCCGGGGTTTCCACAATTGAAGAAAAAAGTACAGGTCGTATCGATCAAATTATTGGACCCGTGCTGGATGTCACTTTTCCCCCAGGCAAGTTACCTTATATTTATAACGCTTTGGTAGTCCAGAGTAGAGACACTGCCGATAAGCAAATTAATGTGACTTGTGAGGTACAACAATTATTAGGAAATAATCGAGTTAGAGCTGTAGCTATGAGTGCTACGGACGGGTTGATGAGAGGAATGGAAGTGATTGACACGGGAGCTCCTCTCAGTGTTCCGGTCGGTGGAGCTACTCTCGGACGAATTTTCAACGTTCTTGGGGAGCCTGTTGACAATTTGGGTCCTGTAGATAGTAGTGCAACGTTCCCTATTCATAGATCTGCGCCTGCCTTTATCCGAGTTAGATACGAAATTATCCATCTTTGAAACAGGTATTAAGGTCGTCGATCTTTTAGCTCCTTATCGACGTGGAGGAAAAATAGGACTATTTGGGGGGGCTGGAGTAGGTAAAACAGTACTGATCATGGAATTAATCAATAACATTGCTAAAGCTCATGGGGGCGTATCCGTATTCGGTGGAGTAGGGGAACGGACTCGTGAAGGAAATGATCTTTATATGGAAATGAAGGAATCCGGAGTAATTAATGAAAAAAATATTGAGGAATCAAAGGTAGCTCTAGTCTATGGCCAAATGAATGAACCACCGGGAGCTCGTATGAGAGTTGGTTTAACTGCCCTAACTATGGCGGAATATTTCCGAGATGTTAATAAGCAAGACGTGCTTTTATTTATCGATAATATCTTTCGTTTTGTTCAAGCAGGATCAGAGGTATCCGCTTTATTAGGGAGAATGCCCTCCGCAGTGGGTTATCAACCTACTCTTAGTACAGAAATGGGTTCTTTGCAAGAAACAATTGCTTCTACTAAAAAGGGATCTATAACTTCGATTCAAGCAGTTTATGTACCTGCAGACGATTTGACCGACCCTGCCCCTGCCACAACATTTGCACATTTGGATGCTACTACCGTACTTTCCAGAGGATTAGCTTCCAAGGGTATTTATCCAGCAGTAGATCCTTTAGATTCAACCTCGACTATGTTACAGCCTCGGATCGTTGGCAACGAACATTATGAAACTGCGCAAAGAGTTAAGGAAACTTTACAACGTTACAAAGAACTTCAGGACATTATCGCAATTCTTGGCTTGGATGAATTATCGGAAGAGGATCGTTTAACTGTAGCAAGAGCAAGAAAAAAATGAGCGTTTCTTATCACAACCGTTCTTTGTGGCAGAAGTTTTTACTGGTTCTCCAGGAAAGTATGTTGCTCTTGCGGAAACTATTAGGGGATTTCAACTAATCCTTTCCGGAGAATTAGACGGCCTACCTGAACAGGCTTTTTATTTGGTGGGTAACATCGATGAAGCTAGCACGAAAGCTATAACCTTAGAAGAGGAGAACAAATCGAAGAAATGAAATTAAATCTTTATGTACTGACTCCTAAGCGAATTATTTGGGATTGTGAAGTGAAAGAAATCATTTTATCCACTAATAGTGGCCAAATTGGCGTATTACCAAACCACGCCCCCATTAACACAGCAGTAGATATGGGTCCTTTGAGAATACGCCTCCTCAACGACCAATGGTTAACAGCGGTTCTGTGGAGCGGTTTTGTGAGAATAGTTAATAATGAGATCATCATTTTAGGAAATGATGCGGAACTGGGTAGTGATATTGATCCGGAAGAAGCTCAAAAGGCACTTGAAATAGCCGAAGCTAACTTGAGTAAAGCTGAGGGTACGAAAGATTTGGTTGAAGCGAAGCTCGCTCTCAGACGAGCTAGGATACGAATCGAGGCTGTCAATTGGATTCCCCCATCCAATTGAAGACAATCCAGTGGTTTATAGTTGATACAAAGAAAAAGGGAAGAGGGGTAGAAAAAGTTATTAGATAGTGAAGCGAAGTAAGTCCAATGCTATCTAGTAATTTTTCTACCTACTTACCTACTATTGGATTTGAACCAATGACTCCCGCCGTATGAAAGCAATACTCTAACCACTGAGTTAAGTAGGCAATTTATCACCACAAAGGAAGACCCATTACTTCGATCGATTATATATTGAATCCCTTTTCTAAGCAATAGCGCTCTGTTATTGGTCTGTTATATACTAAATACTAAACTAAATACTAAACAGATACAGATCAAAGGGGTATCCTCTGGCATTAGAAAATATTCATCTTGACAAGAAATTATCTATATGTTAAGATATCTCTGATAAGGGCTATAGCTCAGTTCGGTAGAGCAACTCGTTTACACGTGCGCCAATGCTTTTCAAAGGAGCTTATTATGCAATGAACATAATCGATCTTATTGCAAAATCAATGTCTTACTTCATAGATTCGAGAGAATAGGAGAACAGTAGCCTGACAAACAGTCGGTTCAGTCCGATTCAGGTGCCAATTCAGGTGCCTAATCAAATAAAACCCTTATGGATTTGCTAGTTGATAAGGTAAATATCCAGCCCACTAAATGCTAGGCGTAATGAGGATAAGGGCCTCCAAAAAACTTCTTTTCGTTCTATGAACTTTAAGGTGTATGAAGTCTCATAGTTAACTCTTGCAGTGGAACGATAGAGACTCCATTTCACTTAGGTTGATTTAATTTAGACCGGAGGCAGACCTAAGTCAAGGTAATCCTCCTTTGAAACACTTTGGTATTGCCCTAGATAGATCATAATACAAAAAATCAATCAGAGCACAGGGAGCCATCTCATTATCTTTCCGTAAAGAAAAACTATGGTGGACTAACTGATCTTTAAATCAGTTTATGAAAGAGCCCAATGCAAAAAAATGCATGTTGGGTCTTTGAAACAGTTCAAATCATTTCGATAATAATCCGTTTGATCTGTTTTACCGAGAAGGTCTACGGTTCGAATCCGTATAGCCCTAATATGCCCTTTTTTAGATTTTAGGATCTCTATCCTATGTTTTCTTTAGTTTAGTATAGTTTTCATTTTCTCATTAGTATTTGTTTATAGACTGGATAGGCGCCTGCGACATAGAATAGAGATAAAAGCATTACCAAAGGCTCATTCATCGAAAATCAAAATCATACAGACAGGAAAAGAAAAACGAATTTCTATCAAATCAATAGAAGAAAGGATCCTTTCCCTGATTTGAATCTCGTCCTCCTTCAAATAGGATATCTCTAGACTTCCCTATAATAACTGCAATGATTTTATCCATTTTGCGAATTCCTACTTTGTTTTAAGTATATTTATTACTTTGTTTATAGATACATTATGTAAATTGATCAACTTTAAATAGAAAAAATAAAGTAAAGAGTAAATAAGAAAACAGAATATTCTGTCTCATAGTTCTGAAATAGAGTTCTTTATTTTTATTTTATAGTATTACTTCTCATTAATTATACTGCATAGATTAGTCCTACTATCTTAATTAGGTTCTAATTTAGTAGTATTCTCATTTTTATTTAATAGTCTCTTATTATTTTATTATTAAATATTAAATAAAGGATAGAGCTATTCTTTTTTCTAGAGATTCTAGAGAAAGCGAGACAAAGTGAAACGAGAAAGTTTTCTTTATATAAGAATTAGATCTACATACACCATATCTAAATAGAATGGAAATCCAAAAGAAAGGGAGTTGGGATTCCATTGGATGAATCTTTAAAGAAGATGCAGCACAGAGGAAACAAAGGCTAAACTAAGCGCTTTTGTTTGAACAAAAAAGATTCTTGTTTCACCGAGGAAAAGAGAGAAGTTCTGGATAAATTGACAATGCTGAATTGAATTGACTAATTTAAGTTCCGCCTATTCCACATTAATGGGAGTACATTATGTTTCTGCTTCACGAATATGATATTTTTTGGACATTTCTAATAATAGCAAGCCTTATTCCTATTTTGGCATTTTCGATTTTAGGACTTTTAGCCCGGTTAGTGAAGGACCAGAGAAGCTTTCTAGTTATGAATCGGGTATAGAACCCATGGGAGGGGCTTGGGTACAATTCCGAATACGCTATTATATGTTTGCGCTCGTTTTTGTTGTTTTTGATGTGGAAACCGTCTTTCTATACCCTTGGGCAATGAGTTTCGACGTATTGGGTGTATCCGTTTTTATCGAAGCTTTGATTTTCGTGCTTATCTTAGTTGTTGGTTTAGTTTATGCATGGCGAAAAGGAGCCTTGGAATGGTCTTAACTGAATATTTAGACACAAAAAAAGAAGGAAAAGATTCTATTGAGACAGTTATGAATTTGATTGAGTTTCCCTTACTTGACCAAACAAGTTCCAATTCTGTTATTTCAACTACACCAAATGATCTTTCGAATTGGTCAAGACTCTCCAGTTTATGGCCCCTTCTATACGGTACCAGTTGTTGTTTCATTGAATTTGCTTCATTAATAGGCTCACGATTCGACTTTGATCGTTATGGATTGGTACCAAGATCAAGTCCTAGGCAAGCAGACCTAATTTTAACAGCCGGTACGGTAACAATGAAAATGGCTCCCTCTTTAGTGAGATTATACGAGCAAATGCCTGAACCAAAATACGTCATTGCTATGGGAGCCTGTACTATTACAGGGGGAATGTTCAGTACGGATTCCTATAGTACTGTTCGGGGAGTTGATAAGTTAATTCCTGTGGATGTCTACTTGCCGGGCTGCCCACCTAAACCGGAGGCAGTTATAGATGCCCTAACAAAACTTCGTAAGAAGATATCGCGAGAAATAGTTGAGGATCGAACTCTATCTCAAAATAAAAATAGATGTTTTACTACCAGTCACAAGCTTTATGTTAGGCGCAGTACTCATACAGGAACTTATGAGCAAGAATTGCTCTATCAATCACCATCTACATTAGATATATCTTCTGAAACTTTTTTCAAATCCAAAAGTTCAGTACCTTCCTACAAATTAGTGAATTAGGAGAGGGGCTCTTTTGTGTAGAAAAATAAAAAGCAGGGCAATCTTTCAAATTTGCATCCGAAATGTGAAATATTTATACAAAGAGGGAGAGATGAAGACAATGCAGCAGGGTTGGTTATCTAATTGGCTAGTCAAACATGAGGTGGTTCATAGATCTTTGGGCTTTGATCACCGAGGAATAGAGACTTTACAAATAAAAGCAGGGGATTGGGATTCCATTGCTGTCATTTTATATGTATATGGTTACAATTATTTACGCTCCCAATGTGCTTATGATGTAGCACCCGGTGGATCTTTAGCTAGCGTGTATCATCTTACGAGAATACAATATGGTATAGATAATCCAGAAGAAGTCTGCATAAAAGTCTTTGCCCAAAAGGATAATCCTAGAATTCCGTCTGTCTTCTGGATTTGGAGAAGTGCCGATTTTCAAGAACGCGAATCTTATGATATGGTGGGAATCTCTTATGATAATCATCCGCGCCTTAAACGTATCCTAATGCCTGAAAGTTGGATAGGCTGGCCCTTACGTAAGGATTATATAACCCCCAATTTTTATGAAATACAAGATGCTCATTGAATGATAAGAAATTCATGCTCACTTATACAACACAACTCCAGATTTTATTCAAGTCAAGGAATATTTTTAGGTTCTTTTCCTAGATGAAACGGAATACCTATTTATAATTAATTCCTAATTATACAAAAGCATTCCAGATAGACTGAGCAAAAAAAGGGTTTCATTTGGATTCCCCTATTTTGAAAATCGCATATTAATTTCCTTCATATGAACAGAAAAATAGGATGACTCAAAGAAGTTCTCTACCAGGAACTTTGTACCGCGCACATTACTTAGCACAACTAGGAAAATAAGATAAGATAAAGATAAGCAAGACTAAAAAAATATTCGTCGGAATAGCGGAATACAAAATTAAGAAACGCAAAAAAATAAAGGGGAATCTCACCCCCTTCTTTATCATAAAGAAAAGATATATTTTAAAACTTCTTTAAAAAGAAGTGCCTCTATATTTATATTATAGATTTATCCACTTAGATGAATAAATATTATTAATGAATATGTATCACAATCCATCTCGAGGTATTTGGATCAATACCTATTCGGTGGATCTTTTTTTTCTCTGCCAGGAACCAGATTTGAACTGGTGACACGAGGATTTTCAGTCCTCTGCTCTACCAACTGAGCTATCCTGACCTTTTCTTGTGCACCATCCTAGTAGAGTATTTGTATCTATGTCAATTAAAAGGACTAAAAATTAATTAAAGTATTTCAAATTTTAAATTTGAAATGGGGGGGTAGTCCTATGCATTGTGCATGGTTTACTTAAATAAAACTTAAAAATAGAGTGAATAACCAAGATTTCTTGCCGATACTCTAATAAAAAAGAAATCTATTCAATGAATAGGATAAGATCCATTGAGTTCTCTTCGCATTCCTTTGTGAAAGAGTAGAATGAGAAAGCTAATGAATCTTAAACCCATTGCATTGATAAAAAGAAAAAAAAGAGGATAAATAATACTAATATAGTATAGTTAGGGAATAAAAGAGGATTTGGGGATAGAGGGACTTGAACCCTCACAACTTATAAAGTCGACGGATTTTCCTTTTACTAGAAATTTCATTGTTGTCAGTATTGACATGTAGAATGGGACTCTCTCTTTGTCCTCGTCCGATTAATCCACTTTTTTAAAGATCTCGAAAACTTTGAATTTGAATTGAAGAATTTGATTATTCAATATTCGATTGGAGTGGATTCACAATAATGAAAAAAAAATTATGATATGAGTTTTTTATTTCATAATCATTATCATTTCTAATTTCATTTTTAAAAAAGATAAAGAACCTATATTATAATTATAATATAATATGAGTTCTGTGATTAATCGTTTGCTATGTCAGTATCTATACGTGTTTATTAAATGTATAAGGTATAAAACCCCTCTTTCTCTAATTTAGAATTAGAAGGAATTCCACTACAACACAACGTAATTAACTCGATTCGTTAGAACAGCTTCCATTGAGTCTCTGCACCTATCCTTTTCCTTTGTATTCTAGTTCGAGAACCCCTTGTTTTCTCAAAACACGGATTTGGCTCAGGATTGCCCTTTTTTAATTCCAGGGTTTCTCTGAATTTGGAAGTTACCACTTAGCAGGTTTCCATACCAAGGCTCAATACAATCAAGTCCGTAGCGTCTACCGATTTCGCCATATCCCCATTTCCCTCTTCTTTGAGACCAGGATTCCTTGTGTAATTTCATCCATCTCTTAGTTTTTTTTTGAATCATTGAGTTCATCACTCAACGTAGTCTAGCAGTTCAGTTCGACTCTATTTGAGAGACCTCGCTTGCTTATTGCAATTCAGAATTGAATTGATTCTATCCTTGATGTATTTGCAATTCAATCCGAATCAATATATCCAAAAGTTTTTATCTCCCCCACCTCCCGTCTTACTTTTTTATAGTATTCAAAATTATACTATAACGCTTGATATTTATTCTTTTTTTCTAATCAGAATTAGCAATTTTATTTACTCTGACTCTATGTTCCCCTTAGTGAAATATTAATCCTCAAATTATTAACAAATAATAAAGTCTATAATGATCAAATGAAAATACCAATAAATTCTATAACTTTATTTTTTAATATCCTATAGTTAAGCATATCAAGCTAACTTTATCTTTAAGAAGTTTTAGTATTTTTTTATTTTTATAAGTATAACTTCAAATTTAGAACTAGTTAATAGCTAAGATTAATAACTAATATCTGAGATTTTACGGATTTCCTATACAATACCTATTTCTATTTGTTACACTATTTCCGTTATGTAAGCCCACTTAGGTCAGAGGTTAGAGCATCGCATTTGTAATGCGAGGGTCATCGGTTCAAATCCGATAGTCGGCTTTTTTTTTCTCTATCGATGTTCTACGAACAAGAATCTCTTTTTTTCCGAATTAAATGGAGAATCCAGGATCTTTTATGTTTTTTACCTTACAATTTTGCTAGATACAAAACAATAAAATAAATAATATATATACAAAAAATAAAGATTTTGATGAAATTCCATTTTTTGGGTACTTTAGTTGATTTTACTCTGTTTATCCTGTAGTTTAATTCAGTTTTAATTTCGATGTATTCTGTAATGTAAATACAATGAAATTAATTGTGTAAAATGAAATTTCAATAAAATAAAAAAAGGAGTCTTCATGTCCCGTTATCGAGGACCTCGTTTAAAAAAAATACGCCGTCTGGGAGCTTTACCAGGACTCACTAGAAAAACACCTAAATCCGGAAGTAATCTTAAAAAAATTCAATTCTGGGAAAAAGGAGCAATATCGTATTCGTCTTCAAGAAAAACAGAAATTGCGTTTTCATTATGGTCTGACAGAACGACAATTACTTAGATATGTACATATCGCTGGAAAAGCAAAAAGGTCAACAGGCCAGGTTTTACTACAATTACTTGAAATGCGTTTGGATAATATCCTTTTTCGATTGGGTATGGCTTCAACCATTCCTGGGGCCCGCCAATTAGTCAACCATAGACATATTTTAGTTAATGGTCGTATAGTCAATATACCAAGTTTTCGTTGCAAACCCCGAGATATTATTACTACGAAAGATAACCAAAGATCAAAAGGTCTGGTTCAAAATTATATTGCTTCATCGGACCCGGGGAAATTGCCAAAGCATTTGGCGATTGACACGTTGGAATATAAAGGACTAGTAAATAAAATCCTAGATAGGAAGTGGGTCGGTCTCAAAATAAATGAGTTGTTAGTTGTAGAATATTACTCTCGTCAGACTTGAACTTAACGAAAAAAGGAAAGGTTCATAGAATTTTCTTCCCCTTCCCCTTTCCCCGAACTAAATCGCCCTAAGACCATTACCATTAATTTGTATTTTCCCATCAACTAGCTAAAATTGATTAACCCTAGGATTAGGATCCTTTTTTCTTTTTTCCTCTATGTGTATTTTACATACCACAGTAATTTGCTATAGAGAATTTCTAATTTCTATTAAATCAAAATAAGATAATATAAGATATTATTGCTGGAAAAATTGTTATTTGATTTGATACATTGTGATCCTTAACGTTGATGAATTAAGAAAAACGGAAAGAGAGGGATTCGAACCCTCGGTAAACAAAAGTCTACATAGCAGTTCCAATGCTACGCCTTGAACCGCTCGGCCATCTCTCCTACATAACTTATTATGGAAAATAAACTGAGTGAATAGCGAGTTTTCTTATTCCTGCAGTACAGGTACAACCGCAACCACTCGGGGGTTCCATAGTTATATTGGAAAAATTCCTTTTGATCTAAGTGGAAGGATACAGGATTTTTTACTAGAAATTGCGCTCGCTATAAAAAAAAGTTTTAATTTGGGTTTTCCCGCAACTAAAGAAAAAGAAAATGGAAGAATTCTTCTTATTGCATAATAAAATAAAGAAACCTTAGAATTCCGTTTGCATAAGATACGCTACACCATACTATCGAAATCAAAAATAGGGTATGAGACAATTAATAACTTTGAAAACACGAAATAGTTGATAACATAAGTTGTTGTTCAGAAATAGCAAAGTGGAATGAAATCCAGTCTTAGTCAAATATTTCATATCTCTTCGTGTCCAAGCAGAAGGAAAAGGATACAATTTGAGCTGAGCGGAAAATCCATATCTCTATCTCTCTTATCCATTTAAAGCATATGGATTTAGAGTAGAGCATATGGATCAATCTATTTATAATTATAAGAATCGAATGTGTTTGTTTTTATGTTATTTTGTGAAGGAATGAAAACAATTCTATATAGAATGGGTTGGGAATTATGCCTAGATCCCGTGTGAATGGAAATTTCATTGATAAGACCTCCTCAATTGTAGCCAATATTTTATTGCGAATAATTTCGACAACCTCAGGAGAAAAAAAGGCATTTACTTATTATAGAGATGGTGCGATTTGACTCTTTTTTTTTGCTTTTTTTTAGCCCTACCTATACCTCAGTCTTACGAAAAAGAGAGGGGGTTGGCATAGAGAGAACCAAATTTGTAAAGCAAACAAACCCACGCTTCGGGAAGGTGAGGCGAACTAACAATTCCTTCCGTCGTGTATCCTCGATTGATGCGGCTTCAGATACTTCAATTGTAGATTTGAGTATTGAGCGAAAGGTTACACCTACAGGATATGGTATGGTATGGATTACAGGCCAATCCTACTCTATTAGTATCCGTAGGCAGCATAGGGGAGAAAAGCACTACACCTAGAAATAGGAATCAACAAGAGAAAAACTTTGTTAGAAATTACCCCTTTCCTGATCGGTATCAGGGCTGGGAAGAATGGTTGGGATAACAAACAACCATCAGGTTTGTACTTTGGATACCCCTATAACCATCAAAGATCGTTGAAGTAGCTAATTCCTCTAAATAGGAGGCGTTGAGAACAAAGAAATTATTGGAGCTATCGTTTTCCTCTAGCATTAATAGAATTCATTGGTGTTAAGAAAAACCTCTTGTGGGAAGGTTGGCTAGAGATTTCTTGGAAAAATACCAGCCCCTTTCGGTTCATAATGAGACGGGACTAATTCTATTTTGATTCTATAGATTATTTCGCTTAGTACTATTATGTACAGAAGGGAGGAGCCGTATGAGATGAAAACCTCATGTACGGTTTTGGAACGGAGATTTTTTGAATAGAATGAACGACCGTAACGGATGTTGGCTCAATCCGAAAGAAATTATGCGGAAGCTTTGCAAAATTATTATGAAGCTACGCGACTAGAAATCAATCCCTATGATCGAAGTTATATACTCTATAACATAGGCCTTATACACACAAGCAATGGAGAGCATACAAAGGCTTTGGAATATTATTTCCGGGCACTAGAACGAAACCCCTTCTTACCGCAAGCTTTTAATAATATGGCCGTGATCTGTCATTACGTGCGACTATCTCCACTATAGAAAGAAAAAAAAGAGAGGATCAAATTTTCTAGTAAATACTAGAAAAAAGGGCTTTCTACATAGGGATCGTAAAAACAACGATTTTTCCCTATCAGCTGTAGGAAGGAAGGACACTTCACGAGAATCAAAAAACGAAGAAAGTATGGCCTATACTACTACTCTATGGATAAAGTTTCTCAAATTGATAGAGAAAGCACCGTAAAGATCAATTAGTGAGCGACTGGGTCGATACAACTAAAAAAAACTGCTTACTTATCCCATGATATGGGGCAAAATTTAGGAATCCGCTTATGTAATAGAGCCGATCCACTAAGGGATTAAGTAGCGGTGTAGTATCAGATCCCAAAGATAGTAAGTTCTTTTTTCTTTCTTATGGAAAAAAGTCTTTTTCAAGGATTCTATAGAGATTTCATATATGAAAACGGGATAGTTACCTTTCAGAAAATTTGAACGAAGGCTCTATATCTATCTATGCTTCATTCTTCTGAAGGTGGGAAAAAAGATCAAACTGATTATTGATAAAAATTAGGGTTTGAAACTTAGGTAATTAATTTCTTCTGCTTAACCCAAGAACAAATTGGATCGATTTTTGATAAATCGAATTCAGTTAAGATAGGGGAAATTCAGATAGCAATTTCTGAGCCGTATGAGGTAGGAAACTCTCAAGTACGGTTCTAAGGGAAGGAACTTCCTATTCCGACCGAGGAGAACAGGCCATTCTACAGGGTGATTCGGAAATTGCGGAAGCTTGGTTTGATCAAGCTGCTGAATATTGGAAACAAGCTATAGCGCTTACTCCGGGAAATTATATTGAAGCACAGAACTGGTTGAAGATTACGAAGCGCTTTGAATTTGAATAAGACCATGCTCCTTCTTTTTCATAAAATGGGTGGTTTGGTTGTTGATCCATTAATCAAATAAATTAGGTCGTAAGATCGAATCAAGAATTTCATTATATCCATTTCTTATACCTTCTATTTTATATGATATTTCATAAGAATAAACCATAGGGATAGGGTCTAGAATAGAAGTAATAAACTGAATAAAAAGAGGGGGCAATCTAAATATTGCTAATATATTAGGACCATCTTATTAATAATTCTAATGAGTTATCTTGGAATTTAGAATAAAATAAAAAAACCCTATATTATGCTCAAGGAAAGTAGATATAGATAGGAGCTTATGCCCTCAAAAAAAAAATACACTAGTTTCTTAAATTAAAAATAAAAAAGATTTTTTTCTTACGTCGAGAAATATTTGTTTTTCAAGATAAACAATGTCCGTTAGGCACCTAATCTTTATGTCATAATAGACCCGAACACTTGCCTCGGATTGACTTCAATATATAATTGCTCCAGTGAATAACTAAAAAAAAATAGAAGGATGGTAGATAGTAAAGAAAAGAACTAATCACAATATCTATCTTTCAAAATCTATCTTTCAAAATCTATCTTTCAAAATCTATCTTTCAAAATATATATCTTTCAAAGATTCACTAAAAAGACAGTTGGCGGGTCTCTTTGTATGTCTTGTCCGGAAAGAGGAGGACTTAATGATTATTCGTTCGCCGGAACCAGAAGTAAAAATTGTTGTGGATAGGGATCCTGTAAAAACATCTTTTGAGGAATGGGCCAGACCCGGCCATTTCTCAAGAACACTAGCTAAGGGCCCTGATACTACCACTTGGATCTGGAACCTACATGCTGATGCTCATGATTTCGATAGTCATACTGGTGATTTGGAGGAGATTTCTCGAAAAGTCTTTAGTGCTCATTTCGGGCAACTTTCCATTATCTTTCTTTGGTTGAGTGGCATGTACTTTCATGGCGCCCGTTTTTCCAATTATGAAGCATGGCTAAGTGATCCTACTCACATTGGACCCAGTGCTCAGGTAGTTTGGCCTATAGTAGGGCAAGAAATATTGAATGGTGATGTAGGCGGGGGTTTCCGAGGAATCCAAATAACCTCTGGTTTTTTTCAGCTTTGGCGAGCATCTGGAATAACTAGTGAATTACAACTCTATTGTACTGCAATTGGTGCATTGATTTTTGCAGCGTTAATGCTTTTTGCTGGTTGGTTCCATTATCACAAAGCCGCTCCCAAATTGGCCTGGTTCCAAGATGTAGAATCCATGTTGAATCACCACTTAGCGGGATTATTAGGACTTGGGTCTCTTTCTTGGGCGGGGCACCAAATTCATGTATCTTTACCAATTAACCAATTTCTTGACGCTGGGGTGGATCCTAAAGAGATACCACTTCCTCATGAATTTATCTTGAATCGGGACCTTTTGGCTCAACTTTATCCTAGTTTTGCCGAAGGAGCAACCCCTTTTTTCACTTTAAATTGGTCCAAATACGCAGAATTTCTGACTTTTCGCGGAGGACTAGATCCAGTAACCGGTGGTCTCTGGCTGACCGATATTGCGCACCATCATTTAGCTATTTCTATTCTTTTCCTAATCGCAGGTCATATGTATAGGACCAATTGGGGTATTGGCCATGGACTTAAAGATATTTTGGAGGCTCACAAGGGCCCATTTACAGGACAAGGCCATAAGGGTCTTTATGAAATCTTAACAACGTCATGGCATGCTCAATTATCTCTTAACCTAGCTATGCTAGGCTCTACAACCATTGTTGTAGCTCATCATATGTATTCTATGCCTCCCTATCCATACCTAGCTACTGACTATGGTACACAACTTTCCTTGTTCACACACCACATGTGGATTGGCGGATTTCTAATAGTCGGTGCTGCTGCACATGCAGCAATTTTTATGGTAAGAGACTATGATCCAACTACTCGATACAACGATCTATTAGATCGCGTCCTTAGACACCGCGATGCAATCATATCCCACCTTAACTGGGTATGTATATTTCTAGGTTTTCACAGTTTTGGCTTGTACATTCATAATGATACCATGAGTGCTTTAGGCCGTCCACAAGATATGTTTTCGGATACTGCCATACAATTACAACCTATCTTTGCTCAATGGGTACAAAATATCCATGCTACTGCGCCTGGCGTAACAGCTCCTGGTGCAACAACAAGTACTAGCTTAACGTGGGGAGGCGGCGAGTTAGTAGCAGTAGGTGGCAAAGTGGCTTTGTTACCTATTCCATTAGGAACCGCAGATTTTTTAGTCCATCACATTCATGCATTTACCATACATGTGACTGTATTAATACTTTTGAAAGGTGTTTTATTTGCTCGGAGTTCCCGTTTGATACCCGATAAAGCAAATCTAGGTTTTCGCTTTCCTTGCGATGGGCCTGGCCGAGGGGGAACATGTCAAGTATCCGCCTGGGATCATGTTTTCTTAGGTTTATTCTGGATGTACAATGCAATTTCGGTAGTCATTTTCCATTTCAGTTGGAAAATGCAGTCGGATGTTTGGGGTACTATAAGTGATCAAGGGGTGGTAACTCATATTACAGGGGGAAACTTTGCACAGAGTTCCATTACGATTAATGGGTGGCTTCGAGATTTCTTGTGGGCACAGGCATCACAAGTCATTCAGTCTTATGGTTCTTCATTATCTGCATATGGTCTTTTTTTCTTAGGTGCTCATTTTGTCTGGGCCTTCAGTTTAATGTTTTTATTCAGCGGCCGTGGTTATTGGCAAGAACTCATTGAATCTATCGTTTGGGCTCATAACAAATTAAAAGTTGCTCCTGCTACTCAGCCTAGAGCCTTGAGCATTATACAAGGACGCGCTGTAGGAGTAACCCATTACCTTCTGGGTGGAATTGCCACGACATGGGCATTCTTCTTAGCGAGAATTATTGCAGTAGGATAGTGGCTAGGAGGATTTGAAAGGCATTATGGAATTAAGATTTCCCAGGTTTAGCCAAGGCTTAGCCTAGGACCCCACTACTCGTCGTATTTGGTTTGGTATTGCTACCGCACATGATTTCGAAAGTCATGATGATATTACTGAAGAACGTCTTTATCAGAACATTTTTGCCTCACACTTTGGGCAATTAGCAATAATCTTTCTATGGACGTCCGGAAATCTGTTTCATGTAGCTTGGCAAGGAAATTTTGAATCATGGATACAGGATCCTTTACACGTAAGACCTATTGCTCATGCGATTTGGGATCCTCATTTTGGTCAACCCGCTGTGGAAGCCTTTACTCGAGGAGGTGCTGCTGGTCCAGTGAATATTGCTTATTCTGGAGTTTATCAGTGGTGGTATACAATAGGATTATGCACCAATGAGGATCTTTATACTGGAGCTCTTTTTTTATTATTTCTTTCTACGCTGTCCTTAATAGCGGGTTGGTTACATCTACAACCCAAATGGAAACCAAGCCTTTCGTGGTTCAAAAATGCGGAATCTCGTCTCAATCATCATTTGTCAGGACTTTTCGGGGTAAGTTCTTTGGCTTGGACAGGACATTTAGTTCATGTTGCTATTCCCGCATCCAGGGGGGAGTACGTTCGATGGAATAATTTCTTAGATGTATTACCCTATCCCCAGGGGTTGGGACCCCTTTTGACGGGTCAATGGAATCTTTATGCCCAAAACCCTGATTCGAGTAATCATTTATTTGGTACCGCTCAAGGAGCGGGAACTGCCATTCTAACTCTTCTTGGGGGATTCCATCCACAAACGCAAAGTTTGTGGCTGACCGATATGGCTCACCATCATTTAGCTATTGCATTTATTTTTCTCATTGCCGGTCACATGTATCGAACTAACTTCGGAATTGGGCACAGTATTAAAGATCTTTTAGAAGCGCATACTCCTCCGGGGGGTCGATTAGGGCGTGGGCATAAGGGCCTTTATGACACAATCAACAATTCGATTCATTTTCAGTTAGGTCTTGCTCTAGCTTCTTTAGGGGTTATTACTTCCTTAGTAGCTCAACATATGTACTCTTTACCTCCTTATGCATTCATAGCACAAGACTTTACTACTCAAGCTGCTTTATATACTCATCACCAATATATTGCAGGGTTCATCATGACAGGGGCTTTTGCTCATGGAGCTATTTTTTTCATTAGGGATTACAATCCGGAACAGAATGAGGATAATGTATTGGCAAGAATGTTAGACCATAAAGAAGCTATCATATCTCATTTAAGTTGGGCTAGCCTCTTTCTAGGATTCCATACCTTGGGCCTTTATGTTCATAACGACGTCATGCTTGCTTTTGGTACTCCAGAAAAGCAAATCTTGATCGAACCTATATTTGCCCAATGGATACAATCTGCTCATGGCAAGATGACATATGGGTTCGATATACTCTTATCTTCAACGAATGGCCCCGCTTTCAATGCGGGTCGAAGCCTATGGTTGCCCGGATGGTTGAATGCTGTTAATGAGAATAGTAATTCGCTTTTCTTAACAATAGGACCTGGGGATTTCTTGGTTCATCATGCTATTGCTCTAGGTTTGCATACAACTACATTGATTTTAGTAAAGGGCGCTTTAGATGCACGCGGTTCCAAATTAATGCCAGATAAAAAGGATTTTGGATATAGTTTTCCTTGTGACGGCCCAGGGCGCGGCGGTACTTGTGATATTTCTGCTTGGGACGCATTTTATTTGGCAGTTTTCTGGATGTTAAATACCATTGGGTGGGTTACTTTTTATTGGCATTGGAAACATATCACATTATGGCAGGGCAACGTTTCACAATTTAATGAATCCTCCACTTATTTGATGGGATGGTTAAGAGATTACCTATGGTTAAACTCTTCACAACTTATCAATGGATATAATCCTTTTGGGATGAATAGTTTATCGGTATGGGCGTGGATGTTCTTATTTGGACATCTTGTTTGGGCTACTGGATTTATGTTCTTAATTTCCTGGCGGGGGTATTGGCAGGAATTAATTGAGACTTTAGCATGGGCTCATGAACGCACACCTTTAGCTAATTTAATTCGCTGGAGAGATAAGCCCGTGGCTCTTTCCATTGTGCAAGCAAGATTGGTTGGATTAGCTCACTTTTCCGTGGGTTATATATTCACTTATGCAGCTTTCTTGATTGCCTCAACATCAGGCAAGTTTGGTTAATTTAGTTTGTTTTTTTGTACTGTATCAGCACCTAGTTCATTACTCTTGATAGAGAGGGAGGATCTGCCTTTTTAGATTTCTTTTTCTATTTATTTTTCCATCTAGGATTAGAACCGTATACTTGGTAATAATAGCAACGACACATTATGGCAAAAAAAAGTTTGATTCAGAGGGAGAAGAAGCGGCAGAAATTAGAACAGAAATATCATTTGATTCGTCAATCTTTAAAAAAAAAGATAAGAAGCAAAGTTTCTCCCTTGAGTTTGAGTGAAAAAACGAAAATGCGAGAAAAATTGCAATCCCTACCGCGTAATAGTGCACCTACACGCCTTCATCGACGTTGTTTTTTGACCGGAAGACCTAGAGCTAACTATCGACATTTTGGGCTATCCGGACACGTACTTCGAGAAATGGTTTATGAGTGTTTGTTACCGGGTGCAACAAGATCCAGTTGGTAAGGATAAAATACCCTTTCGTATTTGTATGGATTTCTGGAATTGATAATCATAGAGGAGCCCTCTTTACCATTCTGTATAAATGGACTATTCTATTTGTATAGATATTGGTAGAGGGGCGTATCCAACCCTCTTTTATCCACTAGTTACCCCTCTTTAGTTTAAGAGTATAGAGCAGTTTGGTAGCTCATAAGGCTCATAACCTTGGGGTTGCGGGTTCGATTCCCACTACCGGCTCCATACTCCTTCTTTATGATATATGCATGATATAATATATACATCATGCATTTGTATCTGGATTTTTTGATTTCCTAAAAGAGTTTTGGTCTAACAGTTTTTTCTCGGAAGAAGCAAAAAAATAAAAGAAAGAATAAAATATGAAAGAAAAGCGTCCATTGTCTAATGGATAGGACAGAGGTCTTCTAAACCTTTGGTATAGGTTCAAATCCTATTGGACGCAATCTTATTTCTATCTATTCTTTAAATAACTATACTAAACTAAAAACAAAGAAAACTTTTTTGCATGATTCAAATGAAAAAGCTTTCTCAACGATTCCTATTCTACTAACAAGAGTAGACATGCAAAATTTATTTGTTACTGAAGAGAAAACCGTTCCAGCTGTTCCTGAATAGCTTCCTTCAAAAGGATTTCCGCTTGCTCGGTGAATGTCTTGCTAGAAGATATAATTTCTTGGAATTGAGGTTTAGTATCTTTTAGATGTTTACGTAACTCATCCAGAAATTTATTTACCTGTTCAATTTCTAACGAATCAAGATATCCTCTTGTTCCGGTATAAATAGTAGCTATCTGCTCTTCCACTGGGAGAGGATTTGCCTGGGATTGTTTAAGCAATTCCCTTAATCGTCGACCCCTTGCCAATTGATTCTGACTTGTTTTATCGAGAGCAGAGGCGAATTGTGCAAAGGCTTGTAACTCTGCGAATTGCGCTAGTTTCCAATTTGATTTGCCAGCTACTTGTTTCATGGCTTTAATTTGAGCCGCGGATCCTACTCTGGAAACAGAAATACCCACATTAATAGCGGGTCGAATTCCGGCATTGAATAGATCCGCAGATAAGAATATTTGTCCATCTGTAATGGAGATTACATTAGTAGGAATATAGGCGGAAACGTCTCCAGATTGAGTCTCAACTATTGGTAAAGCGGTCATACTTCCTTCGCCTAAAAGAGAATTTAATTTAGCGGCTCTTTCTAAAAGGCGTGAATGCAAATAAAAAACATCCCCTGGATAAGCCTCACGGCCGGGAGGTCTTCTTAATAGAAGGGACATTTGGCGATAAGCTTGTGCCTGTTTGGAGAGATCATCATAAATTATTAAAGTATGCCGTTCGCGGTACATAAAATACTCAGCCAGGGCTGCTCCCGTATAAGGAGCGAGGTATTGTAATGTAGCAGGTGAATCCGCCATTTCAGCTACTACAATAGTGTATTCCATAGCCCCCTCCTCATGGAAAGTAGTTACTACTTGAGCTACGGAGGATGCTCTTTGACCGATAGCTACATAAACACATATTACACCTTGCCCTTTTTGATTGAGAATTGTATCTGTGGCTACTGCTGTTTTGCCAGTCTGTCTGTCCCCAATAATTAACTCTCGCTGACCGCGCCCTATAGGGATCATCGAATCGATAGCAATAAGCCCTGTTTGAAGAGGTTCGTATACGGAACGCCTGGAAATTATACTTGGAGCAGGAGATTCAATTAAGCGAGATTCGGAAGCTATAATTTCGCCTTTCCCATCAATAGGTTTAGCCAGAGCATTTACAACACGACCCAAGTAAGCCTCACTCACGGGTATCTGAGCAATTCTTCCTGTTGCTTTTACAAAACTTCCCTCTTGTATCATCAACCCATCGCCCATTAATACAATCCCAACATTTTTGGATTCCAAATTCAGAGCAATACCCCTAGTACCTTCTGCAAATTCGACTAATTCACCTGACATTATTTCACCAAGACCTATAATACGAGCAATCCCATCCCCCACTTGAACTACGCGACCTATATTCTCAATCCCTACTTTCCTATTATATTGTTCAATACGTTCGCGGAGAATTTTATGAATTTCGTCGACTCGAAGGGTTGCCATTAGTGTTTCTTGACTCTTTTTTTCGGAAGCAAGGGGAAAAATAATGCCTAAATTCTAAACGAAAGTAGAAGTTCAAGGCCTAATTAATTTAATTATCTCTTCCATTCCAGGGACCCGAGAATGCCAATATTAGCACGAATCGTACGGAAATGTAACTCGGTATTCAAACAACTATTCAGAGTTCCTAGAGCTCCTTGTACGGCCTGTTGGAAAACCCGCTGTCGGACCTGATTCATTGCCCTTTGTTTTTCAAAATAAAGGGTTTCGTTTTTAGACTTTTCCAATTGTTCCAAACTAATAGAAGTAGCATTAATCAAATTTGCTTTTTCTCGTTCTATCTCAGAGTATCCATTCATTCGATACTCATCCGCTTCTAGTTCGACTTTCTGTAATCGAATCCGAGCTTTTTCGAGTTGCTCAATGGTCCCTCTACGCAATTCTTCTGAATTTCGAATAGTACTCAAGATCCTCTGTTTTCGATTATCTAATAAATCTTTTAATGAAAGTAGATTATTTTGTAAGTTTACAACTTTTATGATCTCTTCCCGAACCAAACATGAATCTTTCGATTCATTTGGCTCTCACGCTCCTTTTTTTTTTTTTCTATAGCTATTTCCATATCTTTTTTTTAAGTAATGAGCCTATCCTCTATCTTCTTTTTTATGTTTATATTTCAATATACCGAAACCTATATAAGACTAGATAAATATTAAGAGGACTCTTCCGCCTAGATAAAAATATATCATGGTCAGCAAAGTTGTTTCTTTATTTTTATTTGCCCTCTAGTTAATAATTTCAATTTCATTAAGAAAAACTAACTAAATAAATGGAAAATGAAAATTAATAGAATTCTTTTTTATTTTTTTTTTTCTTCAAATCCAAAAAATTTCTCTTTTTTATACATAGGTCGTCGATTCGGCATTGGTTAAAAAAGGGCAGGGTGCCCCCTTTTTTTTTTCTAGTAAATAGTTCAAACCATTTTATCGATATGAGTGTTCTATATCAGATAAATTTTACATTAGCTATTTCCCGTTTAAATTCGGTACTAATACTAATATAGTTGTAGAAAGAGTACCTCTTTTTGCCTGGACTTCAAGCAGTTTAGCTTTAACCGTGTTAATGGTCTCACATTCTTGGTTTATAGAGAATCAAAGTTGATTTACCAATGAGTCGCGAAATGCTATGGTTCTTCCATATGATTTCTGAATTTATTCAGAAGTAATTCGTCGAGATCGTGCACCCTTTTCTTATTTATCCGAAAAATACTAAAAAATATTATAAAGTGCAGCCGGATAGATCCAATCTATTCTTGAAATAGACAACTCGCACACACTCCCTTTCCAAAAAAAATCAAAACACCAACCACTACAGTTAGATTTATTAGATTTGTTGCTAAAATATCGGTATTAAGCCCGAAACTGCCAGCGGATGGCCAGTGAGCTAAAAAAACGAAAGAATGGGTTACATTTTTCATATGCTCTCCTCTTATAGATAGGACGAACAAAGAACAAAGTTTTTCGATCACTTACTTCGCTCGCCCTTTTTTGATCGGTTTTTTTTAATGCAAATAGATTCAATCTAGTAATTTCTTTTAGATTAAGTCTTACGTCTTGTTTGACCGGTGAAAGACTTCCTTTGTTGAAATGTTCTGTTCCCAAAATTCCTAAAATAAAAGGAAAAAACTTTCCACTTTCCTAAACTAAGGACGGGAAATAAGAAGGTGAGCATATCTTCTAAATTAATAATACTCAACTCAGCCCTTCCTAGAATGGGGTATTATCTGTCCCGATAAATAGATAATTCCAGGAGTAATAAATAGGAGTAAATTAAATAAAGTATTGATATAATTGGAATTGCGGAAGCAAATACCAATTTACTAAAAAAAGAAAAAAGTATCTAATCGAAATCGAAAGAATTTTTTTTTAAGATTAAACAAAAGGGTTCGCAAATAAAAGCGCTAGTGCCACAACTAGTCCATAAATTGTTAAAGCTTCCATAAAAGCTAGACTAAGCAATAAAGTACCTCGTATTTTACCTTCTGCTTCTGGCTGTCTCGCAATACCTTCTACAGCTTGTCCTGCAGCAGTACCTTGACCAACTCCAGGTCCAATAGAAGCAAGCCCTACGGCCAATCCAGCAGCAATAACAGAAGCAGCAGCAATTAGTGGATTCATGGTGAGTAGTTCCTCGTGTCAAAAAAAAGAAATGGTTAAGGATACAATCAACCAATAAATTCTTACTTCTAAGCTCTATTGGGGAGAAGTAAAGTAACTAAAAAGTACAAATTGAAATCAAATTGAAATGATAATGTGAATTGTCCGAACTACATAGAAGGGAATTCCATATCCATATATCGGATTAGATAATGAATCTAACCTAGGAATATATAATATAATATCCTATATATATATACATTTGTTTCTTCTATTTTGTTTGCATATTTTCTCATTTTCTATTGAATCGGATTCTAAAATCATTGCTTAAAGTGGAAACCCGCATAAAAGAGGACTCCACTTATAGACATTAAGGATATTATAGTATAGATCTAGCCTGACTCCACCCTCCTTAATGCATATATACTTTGAAAATTCCATAATATAGTCTATTCTCTCTCCTACAACTCTAGGCTATATATTCATACGCATTTCTAACTATTTTTTTGCAACCAAGCAGATTATCTGGAACCATGCATGAATTGAGCTAAGCTGCAAAAAAAAATACTATTTCCAAAAAGAGTCAATTCAATGATGACCCTCCATGGATTCACCTATATAGGCTGCGGCTAATGTTGCAAAAATAAGAGCTTGAATACCGCTTGTAAATAATCCAAGAAACATGACCGGTATAGGGATTACTAAGGGGACTAAAGAAACAAGAACAACAACGACTAATTCATCCGCCAATATATTCCCGAAAAGTCGAAAGCTAAGCGATAATGGTTTTGTGAAATCTTCTAGGATGTTAATTGGTAAAAGGATTGGAGTTGGTTTAATATATTTCTCGAAATAGCTCAATCCTTTTTTGCTAAGACCAGCATAAAAATATGCCGCTGACGTGAGTAAAGCTAAAGCAACAGTAGTATTTATATCATTCGTGGGCGCTGCTAATTCCCCATGGGGTAACTCTATAATTTTCCAAGGTAAAAGAGCACCCGACCAATTCGAAACAAAAATAAAAAGGAACATAGTTCCAATAAAGGGAACCCAGGGACCATATTCTTCTCCAATCTGAGTTTTGCTCAAGTCTCGAATAAACTCAAGGACATATTCAAAAAAATTCTGACCGTCGGTCGGGATGGTTTGTGGATTCCGAACAGCTATGACAACTGAACCTAGCAAGATAGTAATTACGACCCAAGAAGTGAGTGAGTACTTGGGCATGAATTTGGAAACCTCCTATTTGCCAATAGAAGTGTTGGCCTACTTCTACACCCGATATATCGTATAACCCCTTGAGTGTTTTAATGGAACAAGGTATAATATTCATATTGTCCTCTGATAAAAATTGAACTTCAAAAAAGGAATTCTTTTGATTCAACCATCTCTTTCTCAACTCAGCAACTTGAAGTATTAATCTTATATTTAGGATACCAAGAAAGCACATCAGATCATAATATATATCAATACCCTCTAATATATATCAATATTCCCCTTCTTTTTTCTATGCAAAAAAAATTCTATGCAAAAAAAAAGATATAGTAAAGTAAGTGATTCCATAAATTTACGCAGTTGCCCAAGAATTCACTATATATTCTTAATCAACGATTTCTTATATAGAGAGAACGGCCCTCACAAATTGAAAATACTAATTTGTTAAGAATCAATCGAATTGAAGTCATAGTGTCATCGTTGGCTGGAATCGATATATTCGCGAGATCCGGGTCACAATTTGTATCGACTAAAGAAATAGTAGGAATCCCCAAAATGGCACATTCCCGAAGAGCTATATACTCTTTTTGCTGATCAAGGACGATCACAATGTCTGGCAATCTCGTCATATATTTGATCCCGCCGAGATACCTTTGCAAGGTAGGATAATTTTCTCTTCAAGATTGCCACATCTCTTTTTGGGAGATGGTGGAATTTTCCCATTTTTTCTTCTGCTCTTAAGTCTCTAAATTGAGAAAGTCTAGTTTTCGTAATCGACCAATTCGTTAACATACCACTGAACCACTTTTTATTAACATAATGACAACGAGCCCTTATTGCAGCTGATGCTACTAAATCTGTTGCTCTTTTTTTGGTACCAACAATTAAGAAACTTTTTCCCTGACTTGCTGCATCAAAAACTAAATCACAAGCTTCTGATAAAAAACGAGCCGTTCTAGCGAGATTTATAATATGAGTACCTTTACGCTTTGCCGAAATGTAAGGGGCCATTTTAGGATTCCATTTCTTAATACCATGACCAAAATGAACTCCTGCTTCTATCATCTCTTTCAAATTAATGTTCCAATATCTTCTTGTCATTTTTTCCACACTTCCTTTTTTTTTTAACCCTACCATTCCATTACGGAATTTAGTTCTTTTTGAAGATTAAGAAAGATCCGAAATAGCTTGAAATAAAAAATATTTTTTATGTATCCTTAAATGATATAGGGTTAAATGTTAAATGGGGGTTCTTATGTCTCATAAAAATTGTTTGTTACGTCAGAATCTGAAGAAACTAATTCTGTATGGAGAAACAAAAAATCTCTCATTTCCGACGCGAATAGATTTTTTTTTTTTATTTCGAAATAAAGGTTCTTGTCTTGTGGGGAACGATGCACAAATTTTTGGAATCCGGTACCAACAGGTATAATCCCCCCCAGAACTACGTTTTCTTTCAAGCCTTTCAACCAATCAATGCGACCTCGTAGGGCAGCTTTTGCTAAAACTCGAGCAGTTTCTTGAAAACTTGCTTCAGATATGAAACTTTGGGTATTTAGGGAAGCCCTTGTTATTCCCAATAAGATTGCCCGATAATAGATCGATTCATCCAAAGCTCGTCCTGCTCGTTCCGCTCGCAATAGTCCGATTAATTCCCCAGGCGAAAAAACATTAGACATTCCATCTTCGGAAACCCGCACTTTTGATGTTACTTGGCGTATAATAATCTCTATATGTCTATTATGGATCTGTACCCCTTGGGATCGATAAACCTTTTGGATTTTATTAACCAAAGAGATACGACTTTGGGCTATGGTTAGCTCAGCTCCAATCAAGAATCCCCAAGGGACCCCAAGAATTCTTGGTATACGCTCATTCCAATCCTCAATTCTCCTTTCGAGATTCGGGGATAATGAATCAATTGAACGCGCTTCAAAGATTTGTTCCACTTTTGGAAGACCTTGCGTTATGTCACTAGATCTCGATTTTTCATATATAAACGTAACTAACCTATCTCCCTTGTAAAGGATTTCTCCATAATGACCATTAACAGTTGCTCCTGTAGTGGCCAAATAAGGTTTAGCTGCTCTTATAACAAAGGAATTCATATTTACAATGAAAATTTGACCGGATTTTTTTATGTGCGATTTAAATAGACATACATTTTCACAAATAAATTGTCCAAGGTGAATTATTGCCAATGTCTCTTCCCAAGAATCATGATGGACAAAGTGACAATTCAAAAGGAATGGATCCAACATTATGTTACTATCGAAATTAGAAATCCTTTTATTTTCATCTATTAAAGAGTATTTAAGTTCTTGAAGTACTTGGAAGGTTTGTTTTAAATTGTCAACGAACAAATATTTTTTTAACAGGATTTTATTATGCGTTAGTAAATAGTAAGATGAAGAAAAATGCGATATACTAGCTACAATAGCGCCTAAGGGCCCAAAAATTTCTCGAATAGGAATTCTAGGATTCCATTCTTTTATCGCATTGGGATGTTTTGAATTCTTGAATAAACCAATTCGAGAACAGTTGGATGCCGACAAAATCATCAAAGAGTGGTATTCTTTATTTCGATTCAACAAAGTGCCAATAGCTTCTGGATGTTGGCTAAGTGATTCAATCTTCGCCTTGGAATAAAAAGAATTGATATTGGCGCGATCTAACCTATTATGGGGAATCGGTCCTGCACTTGTCCTACCATACCTTTTTCGTGTATACGAAATAGTGGACTTGACTAACTCAATTCTTAGGAAATCGCGAATAAGATCATTTGCTCTTACCTCAACAAGGGAAGCACCAGCCTTTTCTTTTTCTTCTTGTTCCCAATTCACTACTAAGCAAGTTCTAACAAATTGACTATTTGTGTGATAAATTCTTTGAGTTAACTTGCTATTTTCATGAGAAATAAAATTGACAAGTCGAATTTGGAGATTATTTTCTTCTTGCAAGAGATCCTGCGGGAAAAGTGTTGCTAAATTTCTTCCTTCGTCCATTTCATATGCCACTGTAGGGCGAACGGAAACAAAATACTTTTCCTTGCTCTTGAGAATTTTTTTCCGTTGAACATAGACCCAATTTTTCCTTTTTTTTGATTCCTTAGAATCTTTTTTTTGTCTTTCTGGCGGTATCAAACAGCCACCTAATATCTTATCCGCCTCTTCAGGAAAATGAATATCTCCGGAAAATATTTTGAGTTCCGTATGGCTTTTTTTTCTCTTCACTCGGACCAGTCCGCCTAGTCGACTTCTTGTATTTTTTGTGAGTTGTGTATCCACTCCAATAATACTATTGTCAAGTATCTTTAGGGATGAAGATCTCGGCAAGATATGAAGTTCTTGAAGAATGAAAAAAAACCGATCTACTTCTTTTTGGTATTTTAGACTAAATTCTTTTGTTCCTCGATGCTCAATCAAACCCTCTTTTTTTAAGATGGAATCTTCCTCTGGGCTCTCGTATTCGTCCTCTGAATCTTCTTCTGAGTCTTCCTCTAAAGTACCATATTTTTCCTCTGCGCTTTCCCCGGGGCTGCCATATTCGTCTTCTGAGTCTTCCTCTAGAGTTCCATATTCGTCCTCTTGGGTCCTATATTTGCTCTCTGGGCTCCCATATTCCTCTTCTGAGTCTTTCTCTAAAGTCCTATATTCGTTCTCTGGGTTCCCATATTCGTTTTCTGGGCTCCCATATTCGTCTTCTAGGGTTTCATATTCGTATTCGTCTTCTAGGATTCCATATTTAGATTCTTCTAGGGTTTCATATTCATATTCGTCCTCTCGGGTCCTGTATTCGTCTTCTAGGGTCTCATATTCCTCTTCTGAGTCTTCCGCTCGAGTCCTATATTCTTCTTCTAGGGTCCTATATCTAAATTTAACAATTCCTGAACCCTTTTTATCTTTTCTGTATCGGGGATCGTCAAAATAAGCAAAAATAGTATTTCTACGTAAAACACCCATAAGGGGGATTTCAATCGAAATCCCAAAACAGGATATTAGTTCTTTCTCTTGTTCTTGATGATATTGTAATGGAATGACGAACCTATTTCTTCGCTTTTTCGCCAACAAATCTGAATTATCTTGAAAAATAGAAGGATAGATAAAATTCCAATGGCCATTGGACATGATTCGATCCGACGTTGAATAATCAAGAATTTCCCTATCTTTTTTACCATAAGTATTCATTTGATCTTGATCCTTGTGGAGTGAAAAAGACGCTATACTGGATCTGCACATACTTACTGACAATATCCATAAATGGCTTGTTTTTGGTAATCGGCGAAGATTACCATATTGATATTCGGGCGCATGGTAAACATCAGTACTCCAGTGCATTTCGCCGTCTGATTCAGAATAAATATGCTTTTGTACCCTTTCTTTAAAATGTAAAGTGGACGTTCCGGCACGAATCTCCGCAATTACTTGTTCGGATTTTACATATTGATCATTTTGCACTAGAATCAAGCTTTTTGAGGGAATATTCACACTATATAGAATATCTTGACTCTGAATAGTTACATGCAAGTCTATATAACATAGAAAAGCAGGCTGCCCATGACGGGTACGTGTGGGGTGAACCAAATTCTCATTGAATTTTATTTTTCCATTCGAAGGGGATCGTACAAGGTCGGCAGTACCCCCTGTGAATACTCCGCCAGTATGAAAAGTTCTTAATGTTAGTTGAGTCCCTGGCTCCCCAATTGATTGACCCGCAATAATACCTACGGCTTCTCCCAATTCGACCAGATCACTATGAGTAGGACTCCGGCCATAGCATAATTGACAGATCCAAGAAGTGCTTCGGCAAGTAAAGGGGGTTCTAATATATATTGGTTGTGCTCGAAATGGTTGTGCTCGAAAGGCAGTTATGAATCGATTGACTAATCCAATTCCAATATCTTGATTTCGCGCGGCAATGCATCGTGAACCGATATATATATCGTCTGCTAATACACGACCAATTAGTGTTTGGACAAAAAGTTTTTCCGTCATCCCATTTTGAGGACTTACAGAAATACCTCGGATAGTACCACAATCTCTTCTACGCACAATAATATGTTGAACTACTTCAACAAGTCTACGTGTAAGATATCCAGCATCTGCTGTTCGCACAGCAGTATCTACAACCCCTTTGCGGGCTCCATAGCAGGAAATTATATATTCTGTCAAAGAAAGTCCCTCGCGTAAATTGCTTTGAATAGGTAAATCAATCATTTGTCCTTGAGGGTCCGACATTAATCCTCTCATACCTACTAATTGGTGTACTTGAGATGCATTTCCTCTGGCTCCTGAAAAAGACATTAGATAGACTGGATTAGAAGGATCCGTTATCCGAAAATTTGAATTCATTTCTTGTTTCAAATATTCACTTGTCGCATACCATATCTCAACAGATTGGCGTAATTTTTCTACCGCGTGTACAGCCCCATAATAATAGTGTTTCTCCAAAAGAAAACTCTGTTGTTCCGCGTCTTGGACTAACCATCCCTTAGAGGGTATTGTTAAAAGATCCTCGATTCCTAACGAAATCGATGTAGTAGTGGCTTGATGGAAGCCCAGAGTCTTTAGTTGATCCAGTATATGGGATGTATATCCCATTCCAAAATGATCTATTAATCTGCTAATAAGTCGTTTCATACCAGTTCCGTCTATCTCTTTATTATGAAAGACCAGATTGGCCCGTTCCGCCATACATAAGTACCCCCTTTTCGGCTGAGTAGGATTCGACAATTGCTGAGTAGGATTCGACAATGGGCCTGAGTCAGTGATTCGAAAATTTAATTAACTTGCCTCAATCTCAATCTGGATTCGCGTGGCAAATAATGATGATACTAGGGAAATCGGAATGCCCCCCGAAAGGGGAGGGGCATCGCCGAATCTAACTTTCTTTCTTGTTTAGGTAGTGTATGAATAGGCCTGACTAAATCCTTGTATGGCTTCCTCTATTTCTCTATAAAAAGAAATATGACCAAGAGTGGTTCGAATGTATATCGAACGAATTTCTTTTTTTCTATTTCCCATTATTAGATAGTGGGCATAAATCTCATGATAAGTCCCCAAAGATTCATATTGAACTTCAATCGGAACTTCTCTTGACCCAATGACGCGTTGATCCAGGTTCCATCGTAGCCACAAGGGACTATCTAAACTGATTAGTTTTTGTCTATAAGCTCCCAGTGCATCATAAGAACTAGAAAAATGGGGTTCTTTATCTTTCCTATATTTAGAATTATTATTATTATTGTAATTTACTTTTAGATTTGGGTAGTTTCTGCAACTATTATATCTATTTGCACAAATACCTCGACGCTTTCCAATCGTTAATACATAAAGCCCGATAAGCATGTCTTGGGTTGGTACGCAAATAGGATCCCCAATAGCGGGAGATAAGAGATTCATATGAGAAAACATAAGTAAACGGGCTTCTGCCTGAGCTTCCAAGGATAAAGGTAGATGAACAGCCATTTGATCTCCATCAAAGTCCGCATTGAAACCCTTACACACTAATGGGTGTAAAGAAATAGTACGCCCCTCTACTAAAGTGGGTTGAAAGGCCTGTATGCCTAATCTATGCAGGGTAGGTGCTCTATTTAACAGTACAGGATGTCCCCGCATAACTTCTTGAAGTATTTCCCATACAATGGGTTCTTTTTCCCAAATTTTCCTTTTAGCAATCCTTACATTAGAAGTGGCGCGTTTCGTGATTAAATCGCGAATTACAAATAGCTGAAAAAGCTTTATTGCTATCTCTAGAGGTAATCCACATTGATGTAATGAAAGCGAAGGACCCACAACAATGACAGAACGCCCCGAGTAATCGACCCGTTTCCCAAGCAGAGTCTCGCGAAACCTTCCCTCTTTACCTTCAATTACATCTGAAAGTGATTTGTATACTTTATTGTGACCATCCCTCGTCGGTTGCCCGCGGGACCCACTATCAAGAAGTGTATCCACGGCTTCTTGTACCAATTTTTCCTGGCACATTACTAAATCTGCTGGCGCTAATTCACTTCTTTTTAATAGATAGGCAAGATTGTTGTTCCGACGGATAACTCTCTTATAAAGTTCATTAATGTCTGAAGTCACTACTTTATCTCCAGACCTATAAACAATAGGTCTCAATTCGGGAGGAAGAACCGGTAATAAGCACAAAACCATCCATTCTGGTTCTACATTTGTTTGAATAAAATGTTTCGCCAATTGCATGCGTCTAATCAAAAAAACTTTTCTTATTCGTCTTTTTCTATCTTCCCACTCATCTCCACTATACCCCTCGTCTTCTAATTCCTTCCATTCGACCAAAGAATTCTCTATAATAATTCGCAAATCCAAATCTGCTAATTGTTCTCTAATAGCACCTGCTCCTGTCGCAATTTCCCGATTTCGAAATGTTGCAAAGCCTGGGGTAGAAAAAAAGGGAGAAATGCTGTGGTTACAGGATGCAATTTCCTCTTCGAATAAACCTCGTAATCGTAAAAAAGTGGGTTTTTTAGTGCTGGGCCTAGCAAAAGAGAAATCGCCGTATACTAGGCCCTCCAACTTCTTAAGAGGTTTATCTAAAAGATTCGCGATATAACTAGGAAGACCTTTCAAATACCACACATGAGTCACGGGACATGCGAGTTTGATGTATCCCATTTGATATCTTCGTATCCGAGAATCCACAAATTCTACCCCGCATTTTTGGCAAAATCTTTCGTCTTCGTTTTCAGCTCCGCTCGCTCGAGAATTGCCACAAGCGCAAATCCCGCTTTTTATGGGTCCAAAGATTCTTTCGCAAAACAATCCATCTTTTTCTGGTTTATCGGTTTTATAATGAAAAGTAGAGGGCCTTGTGACTTCGCCAACGACTTCTCCATTAGGTAGGTTTTTGTTAGCCCAAGCCTTTATTTGTTGAGGGGAAACGAGTCCAATTTGAAGTTGTTGATGTTTATATTGGTCAATCATAAAATAGAAATAAGAAAAGAATTTATATTTATTCCGATCAAACTTCCTCCCTATTAACCTGGAAGTTCTTTTCAGATACAAGGAAATGATTCAGTTCTAGAGCCAAAGATCGTAGTTCTCGAACGAGCACTCGAAAAGATTCTGGAGGATCCTCATGATTAGGTATTCTTTTTCCCCAGATCGTAGCATTAAGTATTTCTTGGCGAGCTATAAGATGGTCAGATTTATAAGTAAGTATCTCTTGTAAAATATGAGCAACACCAAATCCTTCTAAAGCCCAAACTTCCATTTCTCCTACTCGTTGTCCCCCTTGCTTGGCTCTTCCTCTAACCGGTTGTTGTGTAACAAGTGAGTAGGGCCCAGTAGAACGCCCATGAATTTTCTCATCAACTTGATGAATTAATTTTAAGATATAGGACTTCCCTATTAGAACAGGTTGCTCAAAGGGGTCGCCTGTTCTTCCATCAAATATTCTGCTTTTTCCCGGGTACTCGGGTTCAAATACCCATGGGTTTTTTGTTTCTTTACTGGCTTCATATAATTCTGAAAACACAAGTTTTCTTGAAGCCTCTTGCTCATATCTCTCATCAAAGGGTGCTATTCTATAATGTTTCTTTAGCAGATCCCCCGCTAATCCGAGCGAGCTTTCAAATATTTGTCCCACATTCATTCGGGAGGGTACTCCTAAGGGATTGAAGACCATATCAACGGGTGTTCCATCTTGCAAATAGGGCATATCTTGCCTAGGCAAAATTTTGGAAATGATCCCTTTATTCCCATGTCTTCCGGCTACTTTATCCCCAACTTTGATTTCACGTTTCTGTAAAATATATACACGAACCATTATGTCGAGCGGGTCCCTTTGGATCCATTTCACATCGATAACGCGCCCTCTTCCACCTATAGGTAATTTCAGAGAAGTTTCTTTTGAAGTGGAAACCTCAAGGCCAAATATGGCCCGTAATAATCCAGCTTCCGCGATATAAGATGATTCGCTCGCTATCTGAGGCGTTAATTTACCTACTAAAATATCACCAGTTTCTACCCAGGATCCCAACCTAACAACTCCATTTCTGTCCAAATTGCGGAGTAAATGTTCTTCTAGATGTGGTATTTCTTTAGTGATTTTTTCAGCGGAGCCCTGGCTTGTCGTATCCGTCTGAATTTCATATTTCCGGATGTGAAAAGAGGTATAAATATCTTCATATACCAAACGTTCGCTAATTAGTACTGCGTCTTCAAAATTGTAACCTTCCCATGGCATATAAGCTACTAATACGTTTTTTCCTAAAGCAAGTTCGCCCCCAACTGTAGCAGCTCCTTCTGCTAAAATTTGTCCTTTTTTAATGGATTTACCCCGTGGAACCCGGGGTTTTTGGTGCATACAAGTATTTTTGTTAGAGCGACGGTGGTTAACTAAAGGAATACTTATAGTCTTCCCACTACTTGATAAAAGTATCTTATGACTATCAGTAGAAATGATCTTTCCCTCGCGTTCGGCTATAATGGAAACCCTCGAATCTAGAGCTGTTTGGCGTTCCAATCCAGTTCCAACAATGCATTTCTCGGACCGAGAAAGCGGAACTGCTTGGCGCTGCATATTAGAACTCATTAAAGCCCGATTCGCATCATTGTGCTCAATAAAAGGAATGAGAGAACCCCCAATAGAAAAATATTGGAAAGGAAAAATACTTCTAACATGAATCTGTTCCCATGCAATAGTCAAGAATTCTTGACGGTATCTAGCCGGAACAACCTGTTCTTCCTGAATACCTTGATTCAAGGACAAAGAATTTCCTGCTGCTATCATATAATATTCATCTCTATTTGGTGATAGATAAACCACCTGTCTCTCTTTTTTTTCTTTTGCTTTCTCAGCAGATATTTCATAAAACGGACTCTCTATGGATCCCCACAAGTGATCAATTCTCGCATGAATTGCTAAGGATCCAGTAAGTCCAACATTGATTCCTTCAGACGTGTCAATTGGACAAATACGCCCATAGTGACTCGGATGAATATCTCGGCTCCGAAAACTTGCGGTTCTCCCCGTCAACCCTCCAGGACCTAAACAACTCACTTTTCGCCCATGAACAGTTTGTGTCAATGGATTCGTTTGATCAAAAACTTGAGATAACGGGTATGTGCCAAAAAAGGTCTCATAAGTAGTTATTAATAAAATTGAAGTTGAAGTTGGAGTTACCAAAGTTTGGGGAGTCGGTTTCGATTGACGTATGAATACTCTACGAATAGTTTTTTGAACTGCATGTTGTAAACGACCAAGAGCCAATCCGAATTGATCTTGTAACAGATCTGCAACCGAACGAATACGTTTATTTTTCAAGTGATTCATATCGTCATCGTCAAGTATACCCGTTCCAAATTTCATTCCAATCAAATGATCCGTAGCGGCCAATACATCTCGTGGTAACAAGAATGTATTGTTCTGAGGTATATCAAGATTAAGTCTCCGATTCATATTTCGTCGACCAATCCTTCCTAATTCACATTTTTGTTGAAAAAATTTCTTTTGTAATTCCTCGCATAAGGACTCCGAAAATACCAGGTCCCCACCTACACAAGCAAATTGTTGATAAAACTCCAAAATAGCTTTTTCTTTTGACTCAATCCTCTTCTTCTCCTTAGCATTCGGGAAAGACAAGAAAATTTCAGGGTAGGAAACATTATCTAGAATTTCTCTTAGATTCGAACCCATAGCTGATGATAGAACTAGAATAGATATCTTTTGTTTTCTACTCACGCGAGCCCATATCCTTTCTTTTTTATCAATTGCTAATTCCGATCTCCCCCCCCAATCTGATATTATAGTGCCAGTGTAGATAGAAATTCCCTTATGATCTAATTCCGAGCGGTAGTAAATACCAGGACTTAGCAATATTTGATTGATCACAATTCGGTATATTCCATTTATAATAAAGGTTCCTAAGGAATTCATTATAGGAATGTTTCCGATAGAAATGGTTTGCTTTTGCACATCGAAACCAAAAATTAATCTCGCAGATACATATAATTCGGAAGAATAGGTGAGTGATTCATACACAGCATCTCTTTCTTTTATCGAGGGTTCTAGCAATTGATATCCTTTCGCAAATAATTGAAATGCAATTTCGTGATCTGGATCTTTAATTGTTGGAAACTTGTCAAGTTCTTCTGCTAAGGCTTGATTAATGAACCTACAAAATCCCTCGAATTGGATCTGACTAAATCCGGGTATTGTGGACATTCCCTCGTTTCCATTCCGGAGCATCTTAATCTTAAGTTTCCTGTTTATCAAAGAAAAATTCCATTATCAGCTCACTCTTCATCAATCCCTCTGGATCGATCTAGCAATCATGGAATCTATATTCTGTTTACTGAATCACATGAAATTCTAGGGAACTCCACATACGTATTTCATATATGTATTTCATACATATGAATAGAGACCATTTGGACGAAAGTTCGAGTTTGCCAGGGGTACAAATGAAATGAAAATGAATTGATAAAACATTCCTAAAAAAAAAAATTCTGCCACTTATACTTTATGTTATGATATTCTAATCAGATTGGATGGCAAAGATTTCTCATTTTATCTCCTTTCTATGAATGTAATAAAGCCGTAATATAATATACTAGAAAGTTTGACTTTACTTCGATTTAGAATAGCGTGCTTACTTTAATTTCTCAAAATAATTTGAGGGTTCTTTTTTATTTCGGATCGGAGTAGTATAATTACTAGAAAATTCAGTATTTCATTGTGGAATTCTAAAATCAAGTAAGTCCCTTTTTTAAGTACATGCCAATCTAGTTATCCACCTCTCCCCATATCCATGCTTTTCTTTTATCGTAATTTCACTTGGGTAGGCCAAGATAGTAAGGTTATACTCTATATCAGAGCAAATTTCCTTTTTTTATTCAAGATATTTAATTTAATACTTTTAAAAATTAAAGCATGATTCTCCATAGAGATATGTACATAAAGGGGATCTTTGGATAATAATGCTGTTCGGACCTAAAGTTTACCTATACACGGATTAAGCATAAAGTCATACTATTTTATTATGCCATTGAAGGGGGGGGAGATAATACCGATTTAAGAGTAGTTCACTACTGCAATAAAAAAAAGAGAATTCTAGTTAACGGTTCCAATTTATTCTGAATTTTGCAGCCTGTGAATAGAAATCCACTTTTTCTTCTTTTTCATCTCAATAGAAAGAAATGGGAAGTTTTATTGTGTTAACAATGTATGTTTTAAGATAGAATCTATCGAGGAGAATAATAGAAACTGGATCAAAAAAAGCAGGAATAGATTTTTTGAAAAAGATTGGAAAAAAGTAAGTAGAATTATATTCAAAATAAAAGGGGCTTTTCGTAAGAAAACGTGGATGAATACTTGCTGTTTTCTAGATTTTTGATCGGATTTTTTGGCGGCATGGCCAAGCGGTAAGGCAGGGGACTGCAAATCCTTTATCCCCAGTTCAAATCTGGGTGCCGCCTGATCAATAAAATACTTAGGTTTTTTTTATAGTGCTGATCGAATTCGATCAATTTTTACTTCGCATAAGTTCGGGCAAGAGAGTAACTGGGCCTGCCGATACTGGGTTTAGAGAAACCATACCATAGTTCTATCCTCAAACTAGGGTTAGGGTTTGTTTTGACGGTAGTGGCCAAAATGGTTATCAATAGGGGTGAGGTAGTGTTTCCTTATTCTTTTATTATATGAATTTGAATTGGTTCTTAATTGAGATTCGATTTGATAATTTTAAAATACGAGGATAAGATGTCAGAAATCTTGGTATCCAAAGAAAGGTCCCTAAGGGGCATTCTTTTTTTTTTTCAATCTAAGATTCAAGAAGGGACTCCACGAAAGAATATCAAGACTTACTAATTATTATACATTTTTTTATCGTACATCTTATGTTACCTACATACACTAAAGTAAGGACTACTTAATTTTAATTCTAACGAGAATCAGATTAAATAGGTCGATCAAAAATCAATTTAGGAGTTGTGTTATGGATAAAATCTCTTCCTCTTCATTCTTTCATAGAATGATACAAAGCAAGGCTGCAGGGTTTAGGTCAAAAATAAACATTAGGTAAGGTAGGTATCCAATAAATATTTATCTATCGTTAATTTTATGGTATATTCGGGCGTCCTTTGCTTAAAAAAAAAAAAAGAGTAACAAAAGGAATAAAAAATCTTCCTATTCCCGCTTCTTCTATTCAGGACATCATTCCCGTACTCTTTCTTTTTTAAGGAAAAAAGGGCTATAGTATCGTATTTTTAATGCTCTCTAATTCTACCAGAATTCCTATAAGAATTTGTTAGGAGTAAATTCCTTGAACTGATTGATCCATGGCCTTAGGGCGGAATCCCTTTTTGACTCTGTACCCTTGATTCCACTATGATTATTGATCAATAGTAGAATAGAATAATCCCTTCATAGAAATAGGAGACATAATTTAGATGGATATAGTAAGTCTCGCTTGGGCTGCTTTAATGGTAGTCTTTACATTTTCTCTTTCACTAGTAGTATGGGGAAGGAGTGGACTCTAGGGATACTACTAATTGATTAAGTAATCAAATTGTTGTATCAATTCTTTTCATTAATGGATCATTTTGCATTAATCATTTTGTCAAACGTTATTCTTTAATCTTTTTCTTTAGTTTTGTTTCACTCCTGTAAGAAACTCTTGTATTGTAAGTTGTAATGTAAGAAAGAGCCATTATACCAATTCATAATTTCTACTAGAAATGACGAATGGTTAAAAAAAGTTCTATACATAAGAAAATTCGACTTTCTTCCACGGAACTATTCACGGCATATCACACATTTTCCATTTCCTTTTACTTTTTACTATAGTCTATTCTTAATATTATTTTTCTTTCCTTCCATGGATTCTTTGGTCAAGAATTGTCTTAGATTTTTTTATTTTGACCTGATTGAAATTAAGTGGATGCAATGAAAAAAGAAATTGAATTAGACTACTTAACTATTTCAATCTACTAATCTATTCTATGTAGATTCAAAGATAATATAATAGAAAGAATCTAAAGTGTCGTAGAAAAAACTATATGTAGTTCTTTCTACCACACTTTAAGATTCCAACCAGATCCTTTCATTTAAGACTTGGATTTTTTTTATTTAATCCCTTTTTAATTTCTTCAATGATTAATTGGAATTCCAATTAATTATTTTGGCTGACTGTTTTTACATAAATAATAAGTAAAAAAGAAGTAGGAACTAGAATGAACAGTGCAGTAGCAATAAATGCGAGAATATTGACTTCCATAACCTCTTTATTTTTTATTTTCACAATAACTCGGGATGTAATCCCATGGAGAGGAAAAAGGGGTATCTTGTAAATTCAAGGGTAGGGCTTGCATTCTGATAATACTGAATCAATTCAATATTATGAATATCGGATCTATCAAATCAATTCATGGATGAGAGTTATATTTCACGGATGAGAGTTATATAGTATAACATAGGAAGATCCTCTATCCACACTAAGACCAAAATGGGTTTTTTGATTGGATTAGGAATTCCCTCTTTTTTAATCCTTTTCTACTTTTTCTTTTCTATATCTCTAACCCACGAGCTTTCTTAATCTTCTACTTTCTTAATCTTATACAATTTCCCTTCCTTTTTCTTATAGTTATACATACAATTATGTATGTATTATATGACCAACTTTCTATGGGTCACATAGACATCCAAATAAGCAGTAGAAGTGAGATGGGGAAAAGAGGTCTGAAATAAAAAGGGAATACGATTTATGTATGGATTCCGGTAAAATACCGGTACTCTATTCCATAAGAGTGGAATAGGAAATTAAGATGAGGATGGTATCATCATAAAGAAAGATAGAGTAATATAATATCCTAAATTCTACTAATCCACATATCGTATGTGTGTCTTTCTTTATCTTTATCGATCGGGAGTAGTGAAAAAAAATTCCTATATGCCTTCCCTCCCTCTTTAATGAGGGATGCAAAATAAAAAAGTGAAGTAAGGGTGCCCTGTGGGTATTTGATCTTGCTCCCTGCCCCTTTTTTTCATGGAAAAAGGAAATATCAATTTCTCCATTCATTGAACCCTAGTTCGGGACTGACGGGGCTCGAACCCGCAGCTTCCGCCTTGACAGGGCGGTGCTCTGACCAATTGAACTACAATCCCCGCGGGGTGTATGGCATACCCATTCTTAAATAGAACCATAAGAAGATTCGATTCGTCTTTCGTACTCTAAGAAATAGACGAATCATATACTACATACCCACATATTATATTATACGTGGGTATAGTGAGAGTGACATAACTAGTATGTCGTGATTTTTTATCACTAAAAATGGATAATAATCCAGCCTTCAATAAGAAAAACTCTTTTGTTTGTAAGAAAGGAATGAGAGAGATATGGATTAGAAAAAAAAAATTTCCCTTTTTTCTTTATCTTTTATTTCTATAGATCAGACATTTTATTTTATGGAAGAAAAACAAAAGGATTTAGTTCATACTCACGAAGCCCTAGATTTTTGGTTTGGGCCGAGCTGGATTTGAACCAGCGTAGACATTGTCAACGAATTTACAGTCCGTCCCCATTAACCACTCGGGCATCGACCCAGGAAGAATTTATTCTAGGGTTTTTGCTAATCTATGATTAACCTCCTTTCATAATACTCCCTACCCCCAGGGGAAGTCGAATCCCCGCTGCCTCCTTGAAAGAGAGATGTCCTGAACCACTAGACGATAGGGGCATCACTAGACGATAGGGCCATATACAACCGCTCGTGATTATACTATAATCATAGTATGAGCAGTTTTTTGGAATTGTCAATATACTCGAAAAGTATAAATAGATCCAAAGCAAAGAGTTTTTCCAACTTTTCTGTTATGTTTTCATCTAGGATTTTTTTTAGTTGATCGTTATAGATTAATTCTCCGTGCTTCATTTAGTGTTCAGACCAAAAATGCATCCATCCCGCACTAAGTCATAAAATTCTCTAAAAATATAGAGAAAGTTTCAAAAACAAAGAACAAAAGTGAATCAATTTAGTAGAAAAGTACTCTATCAGATTCGAACCAACGACTTACGTCTTAGCACGAGATTACTCTACCACTAATTTAAAAAGCCCTTTATCGGATTTGAACCGATGACTTATGCCTTACCATGGCATTACTCTACCACTGAGTTAAAAGGGCTTTTTATTTAATTCAAAAATTAGCCACTTGGATTTCCCATTATGGGTCTACTGCATAATGTACATATTATATATATAATATATAGAGATAGAGAGAGAGACATTATGTAGAGATTGTATATGTATATATCGATATCTTGAGAGCTCAAAATAAAATTAATAAAAAAAAAACATACCCTACATAACATATCCAACTCTTCTTGGTTCAGGGTTTTCCGTTTCCGAAGACTAGTAAAATAGGCGGATTCTGGAACCCCAAGGATTCAACGGTATATGGATATGGAAAATATAAGATTTCCGATCCTAGCGGGAAAAGGCGGGGAACAGATACCCAATAGGATATAGGATCCTTGGGAGGAACTTTTGGTAATGGCCTTGATCCTCTATGCTATTTTTTATGTGTTCTTAGTTCTATTGAACTTTTTTCATTCTTTTAAACAAGAATCTAATAAACTAGAATTGAGTCAGTGGAAAAAAGGAGAGAGAGGAAAGTGTTAAATGGAGAGAGTCGACTAATCAGAGACTTTTAGGATCTTCTTTACATCAGGTAAATCTGTCGGCCCTGTCCGTTTTTTTCTTTAAGTTACGACTCTTTGCTGCTTACTTCTATCAAGCCATAGGGAAAGTCTATGATGAATTTGGAAAACTCATCTCACTCTTACTCTATGGCTCGGACTTAATGGGGGAAGAAAACATCTTCCATAATTTCTTTTTTGTTCAATTCTGGACAAAAAAGAAAAGGAAAAAGGAATTTATAGGGACAGTGTTACCCCCTATATCCCCTAGTTTATATTGTAGGAATAATAAAACAATTTAGCAGTCTGACACACTTACGTCCTTGCAAAGTAAATAATTATTATTGTAGTCGTAACCGTAGAATAGGATCCTAATCAAAATAAATACATTTGGTTCAGGCGCTATTAGCATGGTAAGAAAAGATTTTTTTTACAGACCAGAGGGGCTATCTAAATCCTAAAGTAAAGGCGAGCGATCGAAGTAGAAGTACCAACGGCTCAGTGTCATGAACCTTCTCCATCTGATTCAATAAGGGGGAATTAGCCTTCTTGTCAAATGGCTATCCTTGACAAAGGGTACCATTTATACCATAATCTACAATGTAGCGGGTATAGTTTAGTGGTAAAAGTGTGATTCGTTCTATATAATAACTGAATTTGAAATGATATACTTAAGGCATCCTTAAGTTTTTTATTTTTATATTCCGATGAAAACTTTAGTTCTTATAAAGGATTAAATCCTTTTCCTCTCAATAGCATATTGAGGAAGAATATACATTCTGGCGATTTGTATCCAAAGACTAATTTAAATTGCATCCAAAATAAAAATAGGATTATGAGTACAGAGTCGCGAAGCATAATTTTGCATTGGATTAAGTATTCCAATTTTGAAAATATGAGTAAAGGATCTATGGATGAAGATACAAAAAAGTTGATTTCCAATCGTAACTAAATCTTCTTAAAATAAGGAATAAGGAAGCCAAATAGCTAAAAAACGATAGTTTTGGTTTACTAGAACCATCCGCATATTGTTTAAGCTCGGTGGAAACCCAATTCTTTTCCTCAGGATCTCTTGAATGAAATTAGGGAACGAAGTAAGTAGATTAGATGGATTTAGATAGAATTTCTATCTCCTACTCTATAAGGATCATCTAGAAAGCGGAGAGCTTTGGTTCCATTCAAATAGAAAAGCTGACATAGATGTTAAGTGGTGAGAATATCCATAAAGGAGCCGAATGAAATCAAAATTTCATGTTCGGTTTTGAATTAGAGACGTTAAAAATAATCAACCAACGTCGACTATAACCCCTAGCCTTCCAAGCTAACGATGCGGGTTCGATTCCCGCTACCCGCTCCATTCTGTATAAAAGGAGTATTCTCTTTGTCTAGACATGTTAGAGGCTTGTATTCAAGCCTTTTTTGTCCACCAGTTTCTGGTACTCCAGAGCGGAGTAGAGCAGTTTGGTAGCTCACGAGGCTCATAACCTTGAGGTCACGGGTTCGATTCCCGTCTCCGCACTTAGCAGTCTGTATAAAAGGACTATTCTATTTCTCTAGATATGGTAGAGGGGCGTATCCAACCCTTTTTTATTCATTAGTTCCCGGCCCTAGAGGGCAAAATTGAGCAGTTTGCGAAGTCACTTGCCTTCAAAAAAAGAAGGCGCAAGGCTTCTCCCTACCCTGCAGAAAATAAAAATGAAACGAAAGGGACAGTCTACCTCTCTCTTCCCTTTAAAAAAAGTTTGCCCGTTGTTTGTCTCAGTTAATACCCAATTTTTGGAGCTCTGTTGGCGAGTTCTATTTCTGCCTCCGGAGCGCCCTCTTTTTTTGAGTGGGATGCAAAGGAAGGGTAAGATAGTAAGGGATACGGCACTAGACTAACACCTAATTAATACTTAATTTAATATAAGTAGTTAAACAGTTAACTAGACTAAACTTTTTATCATAGTACTTTGATAAATTAAGCGGGCGAGCGGCGGGAATCGAACCCGTATCTTCTCCTTGGCAAGGAGATATTTTACCATTGAACTACGCTCGCTACGGTATATTTTATAGCGTATATCCGCCTGGGTCGACCTTCTATGTCTGGGTCGACCGTTTCATTTCATTTTCTATTATATTAGAGTTTTCCTTTTTTTATTATCTGTGAATGAATATTCTAATGGGAATGGAATTTCATAATACTGAAAGAGAAGAGCTAGCAATTCGGAACGCAAATTGCGTTTTAATACGTCTCACTATTCTAATTTTTTAGAAGAAATGGCCTTTATTATTTCTTTTTTATGGGGTTAATAAATATTAACCAAATTTAATTTAAGAAATGAGAGAATTCAGAATAGCTACGAGAAAGACTAGTCCAATCCATAACGATGTACCGGAAAATACAACATTTTTATTATTTGACCAACCATCAGGAGAAGCAAATACAAGGGGTACACTAATTACTAAGACTGAGGAAGTCGCAATTAATGCAAAAACAGCTAATTGGAAAGCAATAGTCATATTTCTAATCCTCCAAGCTACCATCAAATAAAGTTGACTACATATTTGATCCCTCACTTAAACCAAAATTGTAAAAAAATACAAGAAGTAGGAGGGGTTTAATCATGAATCCATTGATTCTTCTCTTTAATTCAAATTTATTACTTAAACCGCTTTTTTATTTGGATATGGGGGTGAGAAGAGATTATTTACTCTTTATTTCACAAGCGGGTATAGCGGATCCTGTATCCGTGTATACAGTATACAGAGATATATCGAAAAGGAACTTGTATCTGATATCTTTCTAGAGGCTAATAAATCTTTTTATTTTTTATATGGCTATGTTCTATTTGTAGGAGTAAAATAAGGATTAGGCTGTGGAGAGATGGCTGAGTGGTTGATAGCTCCGGTCTTGAAAACCGGTATAGTTCTAGGAACTATCGAGGGTTCGAATCCCTCTCTCTCCTTTTGCTTATTGAATACGTTTGTTTCTTTCATTTTTTTTTTTCTGTCCCTTATCTTTCTTTCATAAAAAGGAATGAATGGCTCGGCTAGATGGAATAACCGAGCCAGAACAGAAAAAAAGTAGAACAGGTATAAATAAGAAAATCTTAGTTAAGAGGGTTCATGTAAAGAACAGGTTCCAAATCACGATCGATTCCCTTTTCAAAACCTGCTGCAGCAGCTCGGGCTCTTCCTGCATGCCATAAATGGCCCACAAAAAAGAAGAATCCTAGAACAAAATGAGAAGTTGATAACCAACTTCTAGGAGAGACATAATTAACTGCATTGATCTCGGTAGCTACGCCACCCACGGAATTTAAAGAGCCTAAAGGAGCGTGGGTCATATATTCTGCTGAGCGTCGTTCTTGCCAAGGTTGTATGTCTTTTTTCAACCTACTCAAGTCCAAACCGTTGGGGCCCCTTAGAGGTTCTAACCATGGAGCACGAAGGTCCCAAAAACGCATAGTTTCCCCTCCAAAGATAACCTCCCCAGTTGGGGAACGCATTAGATATTTACCTAAACCTGTGGGTCCTTGAGCGGATCCCACATTAGCTCCAAGACGCTGGTCTCTAACTAGAAAAGTAAATGCTTGAGCTTGAGAAGCTTCTGGCCCGGTGGGTCCATAAAACTCACTCGGATAAGCTGTATTATTGAACCATACAAAACAACAAGCGATAAAACCAAAGACAGATAAAGCAGCTAAACTATAAGACAAGTAAGCTTCTCCAGACCATACAAATGCACGGCGAGCCCATGCGAAGGGTTTGGTTAAAATATGCCAAATTCCGCCAAATACACAAATAAAACCCAACCATACATGCCCACCAATTATATCTTCTAAATCATCTACACTAACAATCCACCCTTCTCCACCAAAAGGAGATTTTAGTAAATAACCAAATATAACACTGGGGCTAAGGGTCAAATTGGTAATTTTTCTTACATCTCCCCCCCCAGGGGCCCAGGTATCATATACACCGCCAAAATAAAGAGCCTTGAGTACTAGAAGAAAAGCACCTAGACCTAACAAAATTAAGTGAATACCCAAAATTGTAGTCATTTTATTTCTATCTTTCCAGACATAACCAAAGAATGGAAAAGATTCCTCAAGAGTCTCGGGTCCCAGAAGCGCGTGATAAATGCCACCGAAGCCTAAGACTGCGGAGGAAATTAGGTGAAGTACGCCAGATACAAAGTACGGAAAAGTATCTAGAACTTCCCCCCCTGGCCCTACTCCCCAACCTAGAGTAGCTAAGTGTGGAAGTAAAATCAACCCTTGTTCATACATGGGCTTTTCTGGTACGAAATGGGCCACTTCAAATAGGTTCATTGCTCCGGCCCAGAATACGATTAATCCGGCATGGGCTACATGAGCTCCAAGCAGTTTACCGGACAAATTGATAAGTCTGGCATTCCCAGCCCACCAAGCAAAGCCGGTGGTTTCTTGGTCACGACCAGCTAAAACGAAAGTTCCATTAAAGAGCGTTTCCACGTGGTAGAACCTCCTCAGGGAATATAAGATTTTCATGAGGCTGATCCTGAGCTGCCATCCACGCACGAATACCCTCGTTTAAAAGAATATTTTTGGTGTAGAAAGTCTCAAATTCAGGATCTTCCGCTGCACGGATTTCCTGGGAAACAAAGTCATAGGCACGTAAGTTCAGAGCCAAGCCAACTACGCCAATAGCACTCATCCATAAACCGGTGACGGGTACAAATAGCATAAAGAAATGTAACCAACGTTTATTGGAAAAAGCAACACCAAAGATTTGGGACCAAAAGCGGTTAGCAGTGACCATGGAATAAGTTTCTTCAGCTTGAGTTGGGTTAAAAGCACGGAAGGTATTTGCACCATCACCGTCCTCAAATAGAGTGTTTTCTACGGTCGCTCCATGAATAGCGCATAGCAGAGCCGCACCTAATACTCCGGCAACTCCCATCATATGAAATGGGTTCAACGTCCAATTATGAAATCCTTGGAAGAAAAGGATGAATCGAAATATCGCTGCTACGCCAAAACTCGGCGCAAAGAACCAACCAGATTGCCCCAGTGGATAAATAAGGAATACAGAAACAAAAACAGCAATTGGACCAGAGAATGAGATTGCATTATAAGGCCGCAATTGAACAGACCGAGCAAGTTCAAATTGGCGTAACATGAAACCTATTAGTGCAAAAGCCCCGTGGAGAGCTACAAAAGTCCATAGACCGCCTAATTGACACCAACGAGTAAAATCTCCTTGTGCTTCGGGCCCCCATAGTAGCAACAAAGAGTGTGCTAAACTATTGGCAGGGGTAGAAACTGCTGCGGTTAAGAAATTACAACCTTCCAAATAGGAACTAGCCAATCCATGGGTATACCAAGAAGTTACAAAAGTTGTCCCTGTAAACCAACCCCCTAAAGCGAAATAAGCACAAGGAAAGAGCAATAGGCCAGACCATCCTACAAAAACGAAACGGTCCCTTCGTAACCAGTCATCCATAGTATCAAATAGATCATTTTCTTCTTTAGGAATTCTACCAAGGGCTATAGTCATAGTGATCCTCCTATTCAATTACTTCAACCATTTCCGAGCACCTCATATCACTTTCCAAGGCATATGATAGTTTTATTATCTGTGGACGATTTCTTTGTCGTTCAATGCCCTTTTTCAATGGTCTCGAAGAGAGAAATTTCCCATTTTTATCTATGGAGTCACAGTCACAACCGAGGTCGTGGTAAATCCATGAATTTGATTCGATTTGTTTTTCTTATACTATTTGTTTTTCTTATACTATAGAAATAGAAATAAATTGTTTTTCTTATACTATAGAAAGAAATAAACCTTTGAATTCAGCATTATTCCAAGACTCCTATTTCAAAGTCTATCTTTTAAGGGAAAAATGAAAATAAAAGTAACCCTTCTTTTCCCATTCCCTCTCTATTGCATGGGTGGAAGAACTAAAATAGAGGATTCTGAAAAAAAAAATGGACCTTCGAAATCCAATTTTATGTGTAGCGCAAAGGAGTTGCGATTTCTTCTTATTCCTATAGAACATCTAGTAACAAGAATATGAAATCGTAAATAGCGAAAAATTCTTGTCTTGCGCGGTCTAAGTCTAAGGAAATAAAAAAAATTCGCTTATACAATTTCATCTACATCGAATTTATATATCAGAATAGCGGATAGAGGCATCATTAAAGGAGTCAGGTCTACTTACTTTATGCTTCTTTCCAATTTTATGGTGGATTTGATAAGAACCCTTTTTGCTTTCTTGATAAATAATCGACAAAAAAAGCGTTTTTTTTTATATAACCTGCTTGTTTTATTATAATTATAACAAGTCCTATATGGAAATGCCCGCTAAAGAGAAAATCTATTTGATTGTCTCTCGGCCAATATCGATTTTTAGAAAGAAAAAACAAGAATTTTCTTCTTTTTTTATTAACATTAAGAAAAAAGAATATAATTAAAATGGAATTGGCAATATAATTTTTATAGACTTTTGAAAGAAAAAAAGGGGGTTTTTTGCAACCGTTATTTCTTATTTCTTGCCTATATCATATCACGGAAACCTTTCGCTTTGGAACGTGGAGAGATGGCTGAGTGGACTAAAGCGGCGGATTGCTAATCCGTTGTACAATTTTTTTGTACCGAGGGTTCGAATCCCTCTCTTTCCGCTCCCTTGGATCATTTGGGACTTTCGAATTGGAAAGAATTCTGACCCCCGGATTTTCTCATAGATAAATGTACGAAACAAATCCAATAAGAAAAAAAAAAAACTGAATTTTTACTCCTCGCGTCCAGGATTCCGTCCTGGGTCATTAGATAAGAATCCAAAGATAAAGAGTGAAACAAAGAATATCACTACTGTATAAACAAAAAGTTTGAGAGTAAGCATTACATAATCTCCAAGATTTTTTTTTAAGGAATAGATTACCAGTTTTTCCTTACCACACGGATCCACTAGGATGGTTTTTTTTTTATACCTAAAAATGCAAAAAAGAATTCTTGAAAAAAATTGCAAGAATTCTTTTATAATAAGCACTCTTATCAATAGCAAAAATAGGGTTAGGTGGTTAGGTATTGTGTAGGTACCTTTAGGTACCTGCTCAACCTAGGTGCAGGGGAGTAGAAAGGCTGATCCAAATTTATTGCTGTAGCTACCCATTCAATGTAGAAGAATTTAAATTTTAGAATCGAAGGTTCATAATATAAAAATATAAAACTTCTCGGCTTTTACCCATTTTTAAATTTTTTTGGAATGAACACATCATTCAATTTGGCATACAGAGTACTAAAGATTTCATCGAAAACTTACAGCAGCTTGCCAAACAAAGGCTAATAGAAAAAAGAATAGAGGTATAACAGGCATAATATCCACGATTGGATTGAAAATAGCATAAGCTTCGGGTAATTTGGCAAAGAAAAAACTAGTAGGATAAAGAACAGAATTAAAACAGATACAGGTTAAACTAAGTATATTAGGCATAACAAGCATTTCATTCTTGTAGAGTAAATAATTGGATTTTTCTTGAGTTATTTTTTTAAGGGAAAGAAGGAAAAGGCAGATTCAAAATCTTTTTTCTTCGGACTTTCCCAAACACAAAATACCTCCTTGTATTTGCACTCTCAAATGAGAGTGGAATAAATTCGACTTTCATATAATATCTTAATAGAATTCCATGTAATGATCAATGCATTTTTTTGATTCTATATTATCCGCATGTGTAGAATACTAGCAAGAGAATATCCCTCCTTTTTTATGTAATTGAAATGGTATTGACGAATAACAAATAAACATACTAGTGTTTATTAGTGTCGCATAAAACCCGAAATGGGGCGTGGCCAAGTGGTAAGGCAGCGGGTTTTGGTCCCGTTACTCGGAGGTTCGAATCCTTCCGTCCCAGATTGTTTCTGATGAAACAAACGGTGAAATCATATAGTATTCCGTACGAGACAAAAGTTTATTAAAGAGAATAATGATATCTTATTCTTTCTCAGAAAACATAATAAAGTCTTAAGTCCAGTCAAATTGACTATCTTTATTTTCATGAAAAAATGGGATCTATCAAGCACATTCAGGATATGCCTCTACTATAAAATAAAATCACTTAGTCATATTTTTTTCTTCCTTTTGGTATTCGAGTTGAAGAAGTACGAGAATTCTATAACTACCAAAAACTTTCAATCTTTTCATTGGAATAGTTTATTTAGTTATTATAGTTAATTGTTTTTGGTACTGAAAAAATATATTACTACTAGAATTCTAATTCTAGTAATTAAATTAATTAAACTTTTTTGGAGGTTGATAGTTTATTTATTGAGGAAGAGTCAATCCTTCTTTTCTCACTTCAAGATTGATCATCTCGAGCCATCCGTTGAGGGTGGAAATTTAAGAATAAATAAGTTTTAAGCAAACTTGTTTAGTCGTCTTTTTCAAACTATGTTTCATTCATATGATAGAATTTTAATATGGGTTTAAATAAATTGGATCTTGGCGGAGGCTTCCCGGATAAATACTTACTTTCTTTTATCCATATTGCTCCATAGATAGCAAGTTTTAATTAGTATAAAAAAACTAAACCAATGACTATTCATGATTCCATCCATATTGGATCAATTCTCTATACCACTTTGCAATGAAAAGAGGAATGTTTGTTATGGTAAAACTTCGTTTAAAACGATGTGGTAGAAAGCAACGTGCGACTTGAAGGACATGATCGATTGTGGATTTTTCTATCCATCATTTTCCATAGTAATGAAAATGCTCTTGGCTCGACATAGCCTGTTCTATTCGTTCCGAACCAAATTTGCGCTGGGTTTAAGTAACATAGTACACGATGGAGCTCGAGAGGACAGAATTTTTTTTATCAAGGGAAAGAATCTAGGGTTAGTGAAAACTAATAAATTAGGCCAACTTTGTCAGTCTATCCTTAATATAGAAATAAATCGAAAGGTTAAAATAAGAATAAAGTCCAATAAAAGTATATCAGAATCAATCCCTCTTATTAGATTTCTATAGAAGAGATAAATGCTTTATCGAAGGAAATAAGAAAAAAGGGTATGTTGCTACTCTTTTGAAAGAAAAAAATAGGAATTCCCGAAGTAATGTCTAAACCCAAGGATTTCACAAATCAAAGATAAAGGATTCCAGAACAAGTAAACACAATTTTCAATTGTCTCAACAACAGAGTTGGATCAGAATAAGGAATAAAAGTCAATTCGTTCGAAATGAGACAAAGAAAAGAGTTTAAAGACGACTCAAAAATTTTGGAAGGATTTTGCCTTCGAAGTTTGTCAGGCAAAATTAGCCCACTTGAGTCATGAGTATAAATGAAATTTGTTTTTTCTGTAAGGAAATTAATGCACGTCATAGTCTAATTTCTATTATTATCGACAGAAATTCGAATCATTTTCTCGAGCCGTATGAGGAGAAAACCTCCTATACGTTTCTAGGGGGGGGCGTTGTTTATCTACATCTATCCCAATAAGCTGTCTATCGAATCGTTGCAATTGATGTTCGATCTCGAAGAGAAGGAAGAGATCTTCAAAAAGTAGGTTTTTATGATCCGATAAAGAATCAAACTTGTTTAAATGTTCCAGCTATTCTCTATTTCCTTGAAAAGGGTGCTCAACCAACAAGAACTGTTTATGATATTTTAAGGAAGGCGGAATTCTTTAAAGAAAAAGAAAGAACTTTGAGTTAATTGAAGAACTAAATGAATCAAAAAGTAGGATAGGAGAAGATTATTAGTATTCCTAGTTGTCTAATTATTTAGACACAATTTACCTCTTTTTTAATCCTATTTGGATTTATATTATATCGTGCCAATTCAACATAAGCCCCTATTTTATTTACTTTTTCTATCTAATTTGTTTTCTTACCATTGTATTTCCATTGACAAAGGTCTATTGAACAAATAGAATTTGTAGATAGATGGGTCTCTTTATCCTCACTCCATATTCAATTTTTCCGCCTACACTTCGCTCAAATGATAAGGGTGTTCCTCTTGCATGTATTCTCATACAATATAATATATATTTTTTTTTAATAAAAATCGCTAAAAATAAGGAGAATTTGGCCATCGTGATTAGGGTCGCTCTTTTTTTAACTTTACTTTAGTGGAATTTAACCGGACCTGTTCGTTTTGGCATTTGAGTGTTTTTCATGGTCGATAAAAAAATCTTTTGATGTCTTGCTAGTTCAATGTTTTGACAGAAGCGCGCGGTGTAATTCCATTGATTTTTGGATTTCGATCGTATCTAAGATCCTTTTTTTATCTGGGTTGCTAACTCAATGGTAGAGTACTCGGCTTTTAAGTGCGACTATGATCTTTTACACATTTGGATGAAACAACAAATTCGTCCAGACTCTTGGTAGAGTCTAGAAGACCACGACTGATCCTCAAAGGTAATGAATGGAAAAAATAGCATGTCGTAATAAAATCAATCTTTTTTGAATGGAATCCAAAATTACGATTTTCTGGGTCTAATGAATAAATGGATAGAGCCTGGCTCCAATTCTGGTAAAATAAAAAGCAACGAGCTGAACTTCCTAATTGGAATGATTCCCCGCTCTAATTAGACGTTAAAAATAGATTAGTGCCGGATGCGGGGAAAGGTTGGGTTTTCCTATGAGTGGACCCTTTATTTTTTCTTTTTTTTTTAGAAATCCTAATTATTCTTGATTATGGATTGAATAAGGGATGTTATGGATTGAATGTGTAAAAGAAGCAGTATATTGATAAAGAGGCTGTATTCCAAAGTCAAAAGAGCGATTGGCCTGCAAAAATAAAAAACTTGTTCTGTTCTTTTTTTTTAATTAGAACAAACATAAACTAATTGGGTAGAAAAGGAGCAGAAAAAGATCTGTGGATTAGACTCCCTTTCTTTCCAGGGTTTGTATTAAAAATGCAACACCCTGTTCTGACCATATTGCACTATGTATCATCATTCGATAAACCGAGAAATGCTTCTTCTCTCTGATTCAAGTAGAAATACAAATGGAAAAATTCGAAGGGTATTCAGAAAAACATAAATCTCGTCAACAATACTTTGTCTACCCACTTCTCTTTCAGGAATATATTTATGCATTTGCCCACCATTATGGATTAAATGGTTCTGAACCTGTGGAAATAGTTGTTAGTTGTAATAACAAGAAATTTAGTTCACTACTTGTGAAACGTTTAATTATTCGAATGTATCAGCAGAATTTTTTGGATAACTCGGTTAATCATCCTAACCAAGATCGATTATTGGATTACAAAAATTATTTTTATTCTGAGTTTTATTCTCAGATTCTATCTGAAGGGTTTGCGATCGTTGTGGAAATCCCATTCTCGCTACGGGAATTATTTTGTCCGAAAGAAAAAGAAATACCAAAGTTTCAGAATTTACGCTCTATTCATTCAATATTTCCCTTTTTAGAAGACAAATTTTTGCATTTGGATTATCTATCACATATAGAAATACCCTATCCTATCCATTTGGAAATCCTGGTTCAACTCCTTCAATACCGTATCCAAGATGTTCCATCTTTGCATTTATTGCGATTCTTTCTCAACTATTATTCGAATTGGAATAGTTTTATTACTTCAATGAAATCCATTTTTTATTTTCAAAAAGAAAATAAAAGACTGTTTCGATTCCTATATAACTCTTATGTATCAGAATATGAATTTTTTTTGTTGTTTCTTCGTAAACAATCTTCTTGCTTACCATTAGCATCTTCTGGAACTTTTCTGGAACGAATCCACTTTTCTAGGAAGATGGAACATTTTGGGATAATGTACCCTGGTTTTTCTCGGAAAACCCTATGGTTCTTTATGGATCCTCTTATGCATTATGTTCGATATCAAGGAAAGGCAATTCTTGCATCAAAAGGCACTTTTTTTTTGAAGAAGAAATGGAAATGCTACCTTATCAATTTCTGGCAATATTATTTCTGTTTTTGGACTCAGCCGCGAAGAATCCATATAAACCAATTAGCAAACTCTTGCTTCGATTTTATGGGGTACCTTTCAAGTGTACCAAAAAGTTCTTTGTTAGTAAGGAATCAAATGCTGGAGAAGTCATTTCTAATAGATACTCGAATGAAAAAATTCGATACCATAGTCCCCGCTACTCTCCTCATAGGATACTTATCAAAAGCTCAATTTTGTACTGGATCGGGGCATCCTATTAGTAAACCCATTTGGACAGATTTATCAGATTGGGATATTCTTGATCGATTTGGTCGGATATGTAGAAATCTTTTTCATTATCATAGTGGATCTTCGAAAAAACGGACTTTGTATCGACTAAAGTATATACTTCGACTTTCATGCGCTAGAACTTTAGCTCGGAAACATAAAAGCACGGTACGAACTTTTATGCAACGATTGGGTTCGGCATTTTTAGAAGAATTTTTTATGGAAGAAGAGCAAGTTTTTTCTTTGATGTTCACCAAAACAACTCTTTTTTCTTTCTGTGGATCACACACTGAGCGTATTTGGTATTTGGATATTATACGTATCAATGACCTGGTCAACCCTCTTAATTAATCATTAGACGAAATTAAGAAACAGGAAAGGGTTGATAAATGATCAAGAAAAAACTTTTCTATTTTTCATTCTGAAATGTTCTTTTTATTATAATAAAGAGTAGGTGAATCAAGTTACTAATTAAAAAAATTAGTAGAACTTCCTCTTTGGAATAGAAATTGGCTATTTCTACATAGGGAAAGTCGTGTGCAATGAAAAATGCAAGCACGATTTGGGGAGGGATTTTTCTCTATTGTAACAAGGAAGAATTATCTACTCCATCCGACTAGTTCCGGGTTCGAGTCCCGGGCAACCCATATAGAAAAGACTCATCAAAGTTAAAAACTTTGACTCACTTCATTTACAAATACAAAATTATTGGTTTGGTTAATTTAGTTATATGGATAGCTAATCTTTGGGCTGACTTGGTTGACATTGGTATATAGTCTATGTTATACTGTTAAATAACAAGCCTTCTATTATCTATATTCTAGTTAATACGTGTGCTTGGGAGTCCTTGCAATTTGAATAAACCAAGATCTTACCATGACTGCAATTTTAGAGAGACGCGAAAGTACAAGCCTGTGGGGTCGCTTCTGCAACTGGATAACTAGCACTGAAAATCGTCTTTACATCGGATGGTTCGGTGTTTTGATGATCCCTACCTTATTGACCGCAACTTCTGTATTTATTATCGCCTTCATCGCTGCCCCTCCAGTAGATATTGATGGTATTCGTGAGCCTGTTTCTGGTTCTTTACTTTATGGAAACAATATTATCTCTGGTGCTATTATCCCTACTTCTGCGGCGATCGGATTGCACTTTTACCCAATTTGGGAAGCTGCATCTGTTGATGAGTGGTTATACAATGGTGGTCCTTATGAGCTAATTGTTCTAGACACTTCTTACTTGGTGTAGCTTGTTATATGGGTCGTGAGTGGGAACTTAGTTTCCGTCGGTATGCGTCCTTGGATTGCTGTTGCATATTCAGCTCCTGTTGCAGCTGCTACTGCTGTTTTCTTGATTTACCCTATTGGTCAAGGAAGCTTTTCTGATGGTATGCCTTTAGGAATCTCTGGTACTTTCAACTTTATGATTGTATTCCAGGCAGAGCACAACATCCTTATGCATCCATTCCACATGTTAGGTGTAGCTGGTGTATTCGGCGGTTCCCTATTCAGTGCTATGCATGGTTCCTTGGTAACCTCTAGTTTGATCAGGGAAACTACTGAAAATGAATCTGCTAATGAGGGTTACAAATTTGGTCAAGAGGAAGAAACTTATAATATTGTGGCTGCTCATGGTTATTTTGGCCGATTAATCTTCCAATATGCTAGTTTCAACAACTCTCGTTCTTTACACTTCTTCTTGGCTGCTTGGCCTGTAGTAGGAATCTGGTTCACTGCTTTAGGTATTAGTACTATGGCTTTCAACCTAAATGGTTTCAATTTCAACCAATCTGTAGTTGATAGTCAAGGTCGCGTTATTAATACTTGGGCTGATATCATCAACCGTGCTAACCTTGGTATGGAAGTAATGCACGAACGTAATGCTCACAACTTCCCTCTAGACTTAGCTGCTGTTGAAGTTCCATCTATTAATGGATAAGGTTTTTCTGCTAACATATAAGAATTTTTGAAGAAAGAAAAGACAGAAATACCCAATATCTTGTTCTAGCAAGATATTGGGTATTTCTGTCTTTATTTTGAATCTTTTTTTTCTTCTTAATCTTTCTATTCAGAATTCAGTTAACGACGAGATTTAGTATCCTTTCTTGCATTTTCATAACTCGTGAAATGCCGAGTAGGCACGAATTCCCCCAATTTGCGACCTACCATAGGATTTGTTATGTAAATAGGTATATGTTCCTTTCCATTATGAATCGCGATTGTATGGCCAACCATTGTGGGTAGAATGCTAGATGCCCGGGACCACGTTACTATTGTTTCTTTCTCCTCCTTCATATTGACCTTTTCTATCTTTGCCAATAAATGATG
>NW_027333344.1:0-33448 GCF_002575655.3 Aegilops tauschii subsp. strangulata | reverse complement strand
ATCATCATTTTTCAATCCTTTCTGACTTCATTTGTTATTTTTCATGCATTTACTAATTATTTTGAGCTGTAAGACCCTAAAATTGAAAAGCATTTCAAATAAACTCTGAAAAGGTTGCAAGTTGGCATGATATCATCATTTCATCCACATAGCATGTGCAAGAAAGTTGAGAGGGTTACGGCAAAAACTGGATGCACTTCGTGTACAAAACGGACAATCTCTTTCAAAGTATCAGGATTTCATCCGGAAACTCGTCTGTTACAAAGGGATTTCATTTTTTAAAACTTATTTGAACTCCTGACTTTTTGTGTGTTCAAAATGCACCATTCAAAGCCACATCATCATTTTTCAATCCTTTCTGACTTCATTTGTTATTTTTCATGCATTTACTAATTATTTTGAGCTATAAGACCCTAAAATTGAAAAGCATTTCAAATGAACTCTGAAAAGGTTGAAAGTTGGCATGATATCATCATTTCATCCACATAGCATGTGCAAGAAAGTTGAGAGGGTTACGGCAAACACTGGATGCACTTCGTGTACAAAACGGACAATCTCTTTCAAAGTATCAGGATTTCATCCGGAAACTCGTCTGTTACAAAGGGATTTCATTTTTTAAAACTTATTTGAACTCCTGACTTTTTGTGTGTTCAAAATGCACCATTCAAAGCCACATCATCATTTTTCAATCCTTTCTGACTTCATTTGTTATTTTTCATGCATTTACTAATTATTTTGAGCTATAAGACCCTAAAATTGAAAAGCTTTTCAAATGAACTCTGAAAAGGTTGAAAGTTGGCATGATATCATCATTTTCATCCACATAGCATGTGCAAGAAAGTTGAGAGGGTTACGGCAAAAACTGGATGCACTTCGTGTACAAAACGGACAATCTCTTTCAAAGTATCAGGATTTCATCCGGAAACTCGTCTGTTACAAAGGGATTTCATTTTTTAAAACTTATTTGAACTCCTGACTTTTTGTGTGTTCAAAATGCACCATTCAAAGCCACATCATCATTTTTCAATCCTTTCTGACTTCATTTGTCATTTTTCATGCATGTACTAATTATTTTGAGCTATAAGACCCTAAAATTGAAAAGCATTTCAAATGAACTCTGAAAAGGTTGAAAGTTGGCATGATATCATCATTTCATCCACATAGCATGTGCAAGAAAGTTGAGAGGGTTACGGCAAAAACTGGATGCACTTCGTGTACAAAACGGACAATGTCTTTCAAAGTATCAGGATTTCATCCGGAAACTCGTCTGTTACAAAGGGATTTCATTTTTTAAAACTTATTTGAACTCCTGACTTTTTGTGTGTTCAAAATGCACCATTCAAAGCCACATCATCATTTTTCAATCCTTTCTGACTTCATTTGTTATTTTTCATGCATTTACTAATTATTTTGAGCTATAAGACCCTAAAATTGAAAAGCATTTCAAATGAACTCTGAAAAGGTTGAAAGTTGGCATGATATCATCATTTCATCCACATAGCATGTGCAAGAAAGTTGAGAGGGTTACGGCAAACACTGGATGCACTTCGTGTACAAAACGGACAATCTCTTTCAAAGTATCAGGATTTCATCCGGAAACTCGTCTGTTACAAAGGGATTTCATTTTTTAAAACTTATTTGAACTCCTGACTTTTTTTGTGTTCAAAATGCACCATTCAAAGCCACATCATCATTTTTCAATCCTTTCTGACTTCATTTGTTATTTTTCATGCATTTACTAATTATTTTGAGCTATAAGACCCTAAAATTGAAAAGCATTTCAAATGAACTCTGAAAAGGTTGAAAGTTGGCATGATATCATCATTTCATCACATAGCATGTGCAAGAAAGTTGAGAGGGTTACGGCAAACACTGGATGCACTTCGTGTACAAAACGGACAATCTCTTTCAAAGTATCAGGATTTCATCCGGAAACTCGTCTGTTACAAAGGGATTTCATTTTTTAAAACTTATTTGAACTCCTGACTTTTTGTGTGTTCAAAATGCACCATTCAAAGCCACATCATCATTTTTCAATCCTTTGACTTCATTTGTCATTTTTCATGCATGTACTAATTATTTTGAGCTATAAGACCCTAAAATTGAAAAGCATTTCAAATGAACTCTGAAAAGGTTGAAAGTTGGCATGATATCATCATTTCATCCACATAGCATGTGCAAGAAAGTTGAGAGGGTTACGGCAAAAACTGGATGCACTTCGTGTACAAAACGGACAATGTCTTTCAAAGTATCAGGATTTCATCCGGAAACTCGTCTGTTACAAAGGGATTTCATTTTTTTAAACTTATTTGAACTCCTGACTTTTTGTGTGTTCAAAATGCACCATTCAAAGCCACATCATCATTTTTCAATCCTTTCTGACTTCATTTGTTATTTTTCATGCATTTACTAATTATTTTGAGCTATAAGACCCTAAAATTGAAAAGCATTTCAAATGAACTCTGAAAAGGTTGAAAGTTGGCATGATATCATCATTTCATCCACATAGCATGTGCAAGAAAGTTGAGAGGGTTACGGCAAACACTGGATGCACTTCGTGTACAAAACGGACAATCTCTTTCAAAGTATCAGGATTTCATCCGGAAACTCGTCTGTTACAAAGGGATTTCATTTTTTAAAACTTATTTGAACTCCTGACTTTTTGTGTGTTCAAAATGCAACATTCAAAGCCACATCATCATTTTTCAATCCTTTCTGACTTCATTTGTTATTTTTCATGCATTTACTAATTATTTTGAGCTATAAGACCCTAAAATTGAAAAGCATTTCAAATGAACTCTGAAAAGGTTGAAAGTTGGCATGATATCATCATTTCATCCACATAGCATGTGCAAGAAAGTTGAGAGGGTTACGGCAAACACAGGATGCACTTCGTGTACAAAACGGACAATCTCTTTCAAAGTATCAGGATTTCATCCGGAAACTCGTCTGTTACAAAGGGATTTCATTTTTTAAAACTTATTTGAACTCCTGACTTTTTGTGTGTTCAAAATGCACCATTCAAAGCCACATCATCATTTTTCAATCCTTTCTGACTTCATTTGTCATTTTTCATGCATGTACTAATTATTTTAAGCTATAAGACCCTAAAATTGAAAAGCATTTCAAATGAACTCTGAAAAGGTTGAAAGTTGGCATGATATCATCATTTCATCCACATAGCATGTGCAAGAAAGTTGAGAGGGTTACGGCAAAAACTGGATGCACTTCGTGTACAAAACGGACAATGTCTTTCAAAGTATCAGGATTTCATCCGGAAACTCGTCTGTTACAAAGGGATTTCATTTTTTTAAACTTATTTGAACTCATGACTTTTTGTGTGTTCAAAATGCACCATTCAAAGCCACATCATCATTTTTCAATCCTTTCTGACTTCATTTGTCATTTTTCATGCATGTACTAATTATTTTGAGCTATAAGACCCTAAAATTGAAAAGCATTTCAAATGAACTCTGAAAAGGTTGAAAGTTGGCATGATATCATCATTTCATCCACATAGCATGTGCAAGAAAGTTGAGAGGGTTACGGCAAAAACTGGATGCACTTCGTGTACAAAACGGACAATGTCTTTCAAAGTATCAGGATTTCATCCGGAAACTCGTCTGTTACAAAGGGATTTCATTTTTTAAAATTTATTTGAACTCCTGACTTTTTGTGTGTTCAAAATGCACCATTCAAAGCCACATCATCATTTTTCAATCCTTTCTGACTTCATTTGTTATTTTTCATGCATTTACTAATTATTTTGAGCTATAAGACCCTAAAATTGAAAAGCATTTCAAATGAACTCTGAAAAGGTTGAAAGTTGGCATGATATCATCATTTCATCCACATAGCATGTGCAAGAAAGTTGAGAGGGTTACGGCAAACACTGGATGCACTTCGTGTACAAAACGGACAATCTCTTTCAAAGTATCAGGATTTCATCCGGAAACTCGTCTGTTACAAAGGGATTTCATTTTTTAAAACTTATTTGAACTCCTGACTTTTTGTGTGTTCAAAATGCACCATTCAAAGCCACATCATCATTTTTCAATCCTTTCTGACTTCATTTGTTATTTTTCATGCATTTACTAATTATTTTGAGCTATAAGACCCTAAAATTGAAAAGCATTTCAAATGAACTCTGAAAAGGTTGAAAGTTGGCATGATATCATCATTTCATCCACATAGCATGTGCAAGAAAGTTGAGAGGGTTACGGCAAACACTGGATGCACTTCGTGTACAAAACGGACAATCTCTTTCAAAGTATCAGGATTTCATCCGGAAACTCGTCTGTTACAAAGGGATTTCATTTTTTAAAACTTATTTGAACTCCTGACTTTTTGTGTGTTCAAAATGCACCATTCAAAGCCACATCATCATTTTTCAATCCTTTCTGACTTCATTTGTCATTTTTCATGCATGTACTAATTATTTTGAGCTATAAGACCCTAAAATTGAAAAGCATTTCAAATGAACTCTGAAAAGGTTGAAAGTTGGCATGATATCATCATTTCATCCACACAGCATGTGCAAGAAAGTTGAGAGGGTTACGGCAAAAACTGGATGCACTTCGTGTACAAAACGGACAATGTCTTTCAAAGTATCAGGATTTCATCCGGAAACTCGTCTGTTACAAAGGGATTTCATTTTTTTAAACTTATTTGAACTCATGACTTTTTGTGTGTTCAAAATGCACCATTCAAAGCCACATCATCATTTTTCAATCCTTTCTGACTTCATTTGTTATTTTTCATGCATTTACTAATTATTTTGAGCTATAAGACCCTAAAATTGAAAAGCATTTCAAATGAACTCTGAAAAGGTTGAAAGTTGGCATGATATCATCATTTCATCCACATAGCATGTGCAAGAAAGTTGAGAGGGTTACGGCAAACACTGGATGCACTTCGTGTACAAAACGGACAATCTCTTTCAAAGTATCAGGATTTCATCCGGAAACTCGTCTGTTACACAGGGATTTCATTTTTTAAAACTTATTTGAACTCCTGACTTTTTGTGTGTTCAAAATGCAACATTCAAAGCCACATCATCATTTTTCAATCCTTTCTGACTTCATTTGTTATTTTTCATGCATTTACTAATTATTTTGAGCTATAAGACCCTAAAATTGAAAAGCATTTCAAATGAACTCTGAAAAGGTTGAAAGTTGGCATGATATCATCATTTCATCCACATAGCATGTGCAAGAAAGTTGAGAGGGTTACGGCAAACACTGGATGCACTTCGTGTACAAAACGGACAATCTCTTTCAAAGTATCAGGATTTCATCCGGAAACTCGTCTGTTACAAAGGGATTTCATTTTTCAAAACTTATTTGAACTCCTGACTTTTTGTGTGTTCAAAATGCACCATTCAAAGCCACATCATCATTTTTCAATCCTTTCTGACTTCATTTGTCATTTTTCATGCATGTACTAATTATTTTGAGCTATAAGACCCTAAAATTGAAAAGCATTTCAAATGAACTCTGAAAAGGTTGAAAGTTGGCATGATATCATCATTTCATCCACATAGCATGTGCAAGAAAGTTGAGAGGGTTACGCAAAAACTGGATGCACTTCGTGTACAAAACGGACAATGTCTTTCAAAGTATCAGGATTTCATCCGGAAACTCGTCTGTTACAAAGGGATTTCATTTTTTAAAACTTATTTGAACTCCTGACTTTTTGTGTGTTCAAAATGCACCATTCAAAGCCACATCATCATTTTTCAATCCTTTCTGACTTCATTTGTTATTTTTCATGCATTTAGTAATTATTTTGAGCTATAAGACCCTAAAATTGAAAAGCATTTCAAATGAACTCTGAAAAGGTTGAAAGTTGGCATGATATCATCATTTCATCCACATAGCATGTGCAAGAAAGTTGAGAGGGTTACGGCAAAAACTGGATGCACTTCGTGTACAAAACGGACAATCTCTTTCAAAGTATCAGGATTTCATCCGGAAACTCGTCTGTTACAAAGGGATTTCATTTTTTAAAACTTATTTGAACTCCTGAATTTTTGTGTGTTCAAAATGCACCATTCAAAGCCACATCATCATTTTTCAATCCTTTCTGACTTCATTTGTTATTTTTCATGCATTTACTAATTATTTTGAGCTATAAGACCCTAAAATTGAAAAGCATTTCAAATGAACCCTGAAAAGGTTGAAAGTTGGCATGATATCATCATTTCATCCACATAGCATGTGCAAGAAAGTTGAGAGGGTTACGGCAAACACTGGATGCACTTCGTGTACAAAACGGACAATCTCTTTCAAAGTATCAGGATTTCATCCGGAAACTCGTCTGTTACAAAGGGATTTCATTTTTTAAAACTTATTTGAACTCCTGACTTTTTGTGTGTTCAAAATGCACCATTCAAAGCCACATCATCATTTTTCAATCCTTTCTGACTTCATTTGTCATTTTTCATGCATTTACTAATTATTTTGAGCTATAAGACCCTAAAATTGAAAAGCATTTCAAATGAACTCTGAAAAGGTTGAAAGTTGGCATGATATCATCATTTCATCCACATAGCATGTGCAAGAAAGTTGAGAGGGTTACGACAAATACTGGATGCACTTCGTGTACAAAACGGACAATCTCTTTCAAAGTATCAGGATTTCATCCGGAAACTCGTCTGTTACAAAGGGATTTCATTTTTTTAAACTTATTTGAACTCCTGACTTTTTGTGTGTTCAAAATGCACCATTCAAAGCCACATCATCATTTTTCAATCCTTTCTGACTTCATTTGTCATTTTTCATGCATGTACTAATTATTTTGAGCTATAAGACCCTAAAATTGAAAATCATTTCAAATGAACTCTGAAAAGGTTGAAAGTTGGCATGATATCATCATTTCATCCACATAGCATGTGCAAGAAAGTTGAGAGGGTTACGGCAAAAACTGGATGCACTTCGTGTACAAAACGGACAATCTCTTTCAAAGTATCAGGATTTCATCCGGAAACTCGTCTGTTACAAAGGGATTTCATTTTTTAAAACTTATTTGAACTCCTGACTTTTTGTGTGTTCAAAATGCACCATTCAAAGCCACATCATCATTTTTCAATCCTTTCTGACTTCATTTGTCATTTTTCATGCATTTACTAATTATTTTGAGCTATAAGACCCTAAAATTGAAAAGCATTTCAAATAAACTCTGAAAAGGTTGCAAGTTGGCATGATATCATCATTTCATCCACATAGCATGTGCAAGAAAGAGAGGGTTACGGCAAAAACTGGATGCACTTCGTGTACAAAACGGACAATCTCTTTCAAAGTATCAGGATTTCATCCGGAAACTCGTCTGTTACAAAGGGATTTCATTTTTAAAACTTATTTGAACTCCTGACTTTTTGTGTGTTCAAAATGCACCATTCAAAGCCACATCATCATTTTTCAATCCTTTCTGACTTCATTTGTTATTTTTCATGCATTTACTAATTATTTTGAGCTATAAGACCCTAAAATTGAAAAGCATTTCAAATGAACTCTGAAAAGGTTGAAAGTTGGCATGATATCATCATTTCATCCACATAGCATGTGCAAGAAAGTTGAGAGGGTTACGGCAAACACTGGATGCACTTCGTGTACAAAACGGACAATCTCTTTCAAAGTATCAGGATTTCATCCGGAAACTCGTCTGTTACAAAGGGATTTCATTTTTTAAAACTTACTTGAACTCCTGACTTTTTGTGTGTTCAAAATGCACCATTCAAAGCCACATCGTCATTTTTCAATCCTTTCTGACTTCATTTGTTATTTTTCATGCATTTACTAATTATTTTGAGCTATAAGACCCTAAAATTGAAAAGCATTTCAAATGAACTCTGAAAAGGTTGAAAGTTGGCATGATATCATCATTTCATCCACATAGCACGTGCAAGAAAGTTGAGAGGGTTACGGCAAAAACTGGATGCACTTCGTGTACAAAACGGACAATCTCTTTCAAAGTATCAGGATTTCATCCGGAAACTCGTCTGTTACAAAGGGATTTCATTTTTTAAAACTTATTTGAACTCCTGACTTTTTGTGTGTTCAAAATGCACCATTCAAAGCCACATCATCATTTTTCAATCCTTTCTGACTTCATTTGTCATTTTTCATGCATGTACTAATTATTTTGAGCTATAAGACCCTAAAATTGAAAAGCATTTCAAATGAACTCTGAAAAGGTTGAAAGTTGGCATGATATCATCATTTCATCCACATAGCATGTGCAAGAAAGTTGAGAGGGTTACGGCAAAAACTGGATGCACTTCGTGTACAAAACGGACAATCTCTTTCAAAGTATCAGGATTTCATCCGGAAACTCGTCTGTTACAAAGGGATTTCATTTTTTAAAACTTATTTGAACTCCCGACTTTTTGTGTGTTCAAAATGCACCATTCAAAGCCACATCATCATTTTTCAATCCTTTCTGACTTCATTTGTTATTTTTCATGCATTTACTAATTATTTTGAGCTATAAGACCCTAAAATTGAAAAGCATTTCAAATCAACTCTGAAAAGGTTGAAAGTTGGCATGATATCATCATTTCATCCACATATCATGTGCAAGAAAGTTGAGAGGGTTACGGCAAAAACTGGATGCACTTCGTGTACAAAACGGACAATCTCTTTCAAAGTATCAGGATTTTATCCGGAAACTCGTCTGTTACAAAGGGATTTCATTTTTTAAAACTTATTTGAACTCCTGACTTTTTGTGTGTTCAAAATGCACCATTCAAAGCCACATCATCATTTTTCAATCCTTTCTGACTTCATTTGTTATTTTTCATGCATTTACTAATTATTTTGAGCTATAAGACCCTAAAATTGAAAAGCATTTCAAATGAACTCTGAAAAGGTTGAAAGTTGGCATGATATCATCATTTCATCCACATAGCATGTGCAAGAAAGTTGAGAGGGTTACGACAAAAACTGGATGCACTTCGTGTACAAAACGGACAATCTCTTTCAAAGTATCAGGATTTCATCCGGAAACTCGTCTGTTACAAAGGGATTTCATTTTTTAAAACTTATTTGAACTCCTGACTTTTTGTGTGTTCAAAATGCACCATTCAAAGCCACATCATCATTTTTCAATCCTTTCTGACTTCATTTGTTATTTTTCATGCATTTACTAATTATTTTTAGCTATAAGACCCTAAAATTGAAAAGCATTTCAAATGAACTCTGAAAAGGTTGAAAGTTGGCATGATATCATCATTTCATCCACATAGCATGTGCAAGAAAGTTGAGAGGGTGACGGCAAAAACTGGATGCACTTCGTGTACAAAACGGACAATCTCTTTCAAAGTATCAGGATTTCATCCGGAAACTCGTCTGTTACAAAGGGATTTCATTTTTTAAAACTTATTTGAACTCCTAACTTTGTGTGTGTTCAAAATGCACCATTCAAAGCCACATCATCATTTTTCAATCCTTTCTGACTTCATTTGTTATTTTTCATGCATTTACTAATTATTTTGAGCTATAAGACCCTAAAATTGAAAAGCATTTCAAATGAACTCTGAAAAGGTTGAAAGTTGGCATGATATCATCATTTCATCCACATAGCATGTGCAAGAAAGTTGAGAGGGTTACGGCAAAAACTGGATGCACTTCGTGTACAAAACGGACAATCTCTTTCAAAGTATCAGGATTTCATCCGGAAACTCGTCTGTTACAAAGGGATTTCATTTTTTAAAACTTATTTGAACTCCTGAATTTTTGTGTGTTCAAAATGCACCATTCAAAGCCACATCATCATTTTTCAATCCTTTCTGACTTCATTTGTTATTTTTCATGCATTTACTAATTATTTTGAGCTATAAGACCCTAAAATTGAAAAGCATTTCAAATGAACCCTGAAAAGGTTGAAAGTTGGCATGATATCATCATTTCATCCACATAGCATGTGCAAGAAAGTTGAGAGGGTTACGGCAAACACTGGATGCACTTCGTGTACAAAACGGACAATCTCTTTCAAAGTATCAGGATTTCATCCGGAAACTCGTCTGTTACAAAGGGATTTCATTTTTTAAAACTTATTTGAACTCCTGAATTTTTGTGTGTTCAAAATGCACCATTCAAAGCCACATCATCATTTTTCAATCCTTTCTGACTTCATTTGTTATTTTTCATGCATTTACTAATTATTTTGAGCTATAAGACCCTAAAATTGAAAAGCATTTCAAATGAACCCTGAAAAGGTTGAAAGTTGGCATGATATCATCATTTCATCCACATAGCATGTGCAAGAAAGTTGAGAGGGTTACGGCAAACACTGGATGCACTTCGTGTACAAAACGGACAATCTCTTTCAAAGTATCAGGATTTCATCCGGAAACTCGTCTGTTACAAAGGGATTTCATTTTTTAAAACTTATTTGAACTCCTGACTTTTTGTGTGTTCAAAATGCACCATTCAAAGCCACATCATCATTTTTCAATCCTTTCTGACTTCATTTGTCATTTTTCATGCATTTACTAATTATTTTGAGCTATAAGACCCTAAAATTGAAAAGCATTTCAAATGAACTCTGAAAAGGTTGAAAGTTGGCATGATATCATCATTTCATCCACATAGCATGTGCAAGAAAGTTGAGAGGGTTACGACAAATACTGGATGCACTTCGTGTACAAAACGGACAATCTCTTTCAAAGTATCAGGATTTCATCCGGAAACTCGTCTGTTACAAAGGGATTTCATTTTTTAAACTTATTTGAACTCCTGACTTTTTGTGTGTTCAAAATGCACCATTCAAAGCCACATCATCATTTTTCAATCCTTTCTGACTTCATTTGTCATTTTTCATGCATGTACTAATTATTTTGAGCTATAAGACCCTAAAATTGAAAATCATTTCAAATGAACTCTGAAAAGGTTGAAAGTTGGCATGATATCATCATTTCATCCACATAGCATGTGCAAGAAAGTTGAGAGGGTTACGGCAAAAACTGGATGCACTTCGTGTACAAAACGGACAATCTCTTTCAAAGTATCAGGATTTCATCCGGAAACTCGTCTGTTACAAAGGGATTTCATTTTTTAAAACTTATTTGAACTCCTGACTTTTTGTGTGTTCAAAATGCACCATTCAAAGCCACATCATCATTTTTCAATCCTTTCTGACTTCATTTGTCATTTTTCATGCATTTACTAATTATTTTGAGCTATAAGACCCTAAAATTGAAAAGCATTTCAAATGAACTCTGAAAAGGTTGAAAGTTGGCATGATATCATCATTTCATCCACATAGCATGTGCAAGAAAGTTGAGAGGGTTACGACAAATACTGGATGCACTTCGTGTACAAAACGGACAATCTCTTTCAAAGTATCAGGATTTCATCCGGAAACTCGTCTGTTACAAAGGGATTTCATTTTTTTAAACTTATTTGAACTCCTGACTTTTTGTGTGTTCAAAATGCACCATTCAAAGCCACATCATCATTTTTCAATCCTTTCTGACTTCATTTGTCATTTTTCATGCATGTACTAATTATTTTGAGCTATAAGACCCTAAAATTGAAAATCATTTCAAATGAACTCTGAAAAGGTTGAAAGTTGGCATGATATCATCATTTCATCCACATAGCATGTGCAAGAAAGTTGAGAGGGTTACGGCAAAAACTGGATGCACTTCGTGTACAAAACGGACAATCTCTTTCAAAGTATCAGGATTTCATCCGGAAACTCGTCTGTTACAAAGGGATTTCATTTTTTAAAACTTATTTGAACTCCTGACTTTTTGTGTGTTCAAAATGCACCATTCAAAGCCACATCATCATTTTTCAATCCTTTCTGACTTCATTTGTCATTTTTCATGCATTTACTAATTATTTTGAGCTATAAGACCCTAAAATTGAAAAGCATTTCAAATAAACTCTGAAAAGGTTGCAAGTTGGCATGATATCATCGTTTCATCCACATAGCATGTGCAAGAAAGAGAGGGTTACGGCAAAAACTGGATGCACTTCGTGTACAAAACGGACAATCTCTTTCAAAGTATCAGGATTTCATCCGGAAACTCGTCTGTTACAAAGGGATTTCATTTTTTAAAACTTATTTGAACTCCTGACTTTTTGTGTGTTCAAAATGCACCATTCAAAGCCACATCATCATTTTTCAATCCTTTCTGACTTCATTTGTTATTTTTCATGCATTTACTAATTATTTTGAGCTATAAGACCCTAAAATTGAAAAGCATTTCAAATGAACTCTGAAAAGGTTGAAAGTTGGCATGATATCATCATTTCATCCACATAGCATGTGCAAGAAAGTTGAGAGGGTTACGGCAAACACTGGATGCACTTCGTGTACAAAACGGACAATCTCTTTCAAAGTATCAGGATTTCATCCGGAAACTCGTCTGTTACAAAGGGATTTCATTTTTTAAAACTTACTTGAACTCCTGACTTTTTGTGTGTTCAAAATGCACCATTCAAAGCCACATCGTCATTTTTCAATCCTTTCTGACTTCATTTGTTATTTTTCATGCATTTACTAATTATTTTGAGCTATAAGACCCTAAAATTGAAAAGCATTTCAAATGAACTCTGAAAAGGTTGAAAGTTGGCATGATATCATCATTTCATCCACATAGCATGTGCAAGAAAGTTGAGAGGGTTACGGCAAAAACTGGATGCACTTCGTGTACAAAACGGACAATCTCTTTCAAAGTATCAGGATTTCATCCGGAAACTCGTCTGTTACAAAGGGATTTCATTTTTTAAAACTTATTTGAACTCCTGACTTTTTGTGTGTTCAAAATGCACCATTCAAAGCCACATCATCATTTTTCAATCCTTTCTGACTTCATTTGTCATTTTTCATGCATGTACTAATTATTTTGAGCTATAAGACCCTAAAATTGAAAAGCATTTCAAATGAACTCTGAAAAGGTTGAAAGTTGGCATGATATCATCATTTCATCCACATAGCATGTGCAAGAAAGTTGAGAGGGTTACGGCAAAAACTGGATGCACTTCGTGTACAAAACGGACAATCTCTTTCAAAGTATCAGGATTTCATCCGGAAACTCGTCTGTTACAAAGGGATTTCATTTTTTAAAACTTATTTGAACTCCCGACTTTTTGTGTGTTCAAAATGCACCATTCAAAGCCACATCATCATTTTTCAATCCTTTCTGACTTCATTTGTTATTTTTCATGCATTTACTAATTATTTTGAGCTATAAGACCCTAAAATTGAAAAGCATTTCAAATCAACTCTGAAAAGGTTGAAAGTTGGCATGATATCATCATTTCATCCACATATCATGTGCAAGAAAGTTGAGAGGGTTACGGCAAAAACTGGATGCACTTCGTGTACAAAACGGACAATCTCTTTCAAAGTATCAGGATTTTATCCGGAAACTCGTCTGTTACAAAGGGATTTCATTTTTAAAACTTATTTGAACTCCTGACTTTTTGTGTGTTCAAAATGCACCATTCAAAGCCACATCATCATTTTTCAATCCTTTCTGACTTCATTTGTTATTTTTCATGCATTTACTAATTATTTTGAGCTATAAGACCCTAAAATTGAAAAGCATTTCAAATGAACTCTGAAAAGGTTGAAAGTTGGCATGATATCATCATTTCATCCACATAGCATGTGCAAGAAAGTTGAGAGGGTTACGACAAAAACTGGATGCACTTCGTGTACAAAACGGACAATCTCTTTCAAAGTATCAGGATTTCATCCGGAAACTCGTCTGTTACAAAGGGATTTCATTTTTTAAAACTTATTTGAACTCCTGACTTTTTGTGTGTTCAAAATGCACCATTCAAAGCCACATCATCATTTTTCAATCCTTTCTGACTTCATTTGTTATTTTTCATGCATTTACTAATTATTTTTAGCTATAAGACCCTAAAATTGAAAAGCATTTCAAATGAACTCTGAAAAGGTTGAAAGTTGGCATGATATCATCATTTCATCCACATAGCATGTGCAAGAAAGTTGAGAGGGTTACGGCAAAAACTGGATGCACTTCGTGTACAAAACGGACAATCTCTTTCAAAGTATCAGGATTTCATCCGGAAACTCGTCTGTTACAAAGGGATTTCATTTTTTAAAACTTATTTGAACTCCTAACTTTGTGTGTGTTCAAAATGCACCATTCAAAGCCACATCATCATTTTTCAATCCTTTCTGACTTCATTTGTTATTTTTCATGCATTTACTAATTATTTTGAGCTATAAGACCCTAAAATTGAAAAGCATTTCAAATGAACTCTGAAAAGGTTGAAAGTTGGCATGATATCATCATTTCATCCACATAGCATGTGCAAGAAAGTTGAGAGGGTTACGGCAAAAACTGGATGCACTTCGTGTACAAAACGGACAATCTCTTTCAAAGTATCAGGATTTCATCCAGAAACTCGTCTGTTACAAAGGGATTTCATTTTTTAAAACCTATTTGAACTCCTGACCTGTGTTCAAAATGCACCATTCAAAGCCACACCATCATTTTTCAATCCTTTCTGACTTCATTTGTTATTTTTCATGCATTTACTAATTATTTTGAGCTATAAGACCCTAAAATTGAAAAGCATTTCAAATGAACTCTGAAAAGGTTGATAGTTGGCATGATATCATCATTTCATCCACATAGCATGTGAAAGAAAGTTGAGAGGGTTACGGCAAAAACTGGATGCACTTCGTGTACAAAACGGACAATCTCTTTCAAAGTATCAGGATTTCATCCGGAAACTCGTCTGTTACAAAGGGATTTCATTTTTTAAAACTTATTTGAACTCCTGACTTTTTGTGTGTTCAAAATGCACCATTCAAAGCCACATCATCATTTTTCAATCCTTTCTGACTTCATTTGTTATTTTTCATGCATTTACTAATTATTTTGAGCTATAAGACCCTAAAATTGAAAAGCATTTCAAATGAACTCTGAAAAGGTTGAAAGTTGGCATGATATCATCATTTCATCCACATAGCATGTGCAAGAAAGTTGAGAGGGTTACGACAAAAACTGGATGCACTTCGTGTACAAAACGGACAATCTCTTTCAAAGTATCAGGATTTCATCCGGAAACTCGTCTGTTACAAAGGGATTTCATTTTTTAAAACTTATTTGAACTCCCGACTTTTTGTGTGTTCAAAATGCACCATTCAAAGCCACATCATCATTTTTCAATCCTTTCTGACTTCATTTGTTATTTTTCATGCATTTACTAATTATTTTGAGCTATAAGACCCTAAAATTGAAAAGCATTTCAAATCAACTCTGAAAAGGTTGAAAGTTGGCATGATATCATCATTTCATCCACATATCATGTGCAAGAAAGTTGAGAGGGTTACGGCAAAAACTGGATGCACTTCGTGTACAAAACGGACAATCTCTTTCAAAGTATCAGGATTTTATCCGGAAACTCGTCTGTTACAAAGGGATTTCATTTTTTAAAACTTATTTGAACTCCCGACTTTTTGTGTGTTCAAAATGCACCATTCAAAGCCACATCATCATTTTTCAATCCTTTCTGACTTCATTTGTTATTTTTCATGCATTTACTAATTATTTTGAGCTATAAGACCCTAAAATTGAAAAGCATTTCAAATGAACTCTGAAAAGGTTGAAAGTTGGCATGATATCATCATTTCATCCACATAGCATGTGCAAGAAAGTTGAGAGGGTTACGACAAAAACTGGATGCACTTCGTGTACAAAACGGACAATCTCTTTCAAAGTATCAGGATTTCATCCGGAAACTCGTCTGTTACAAAGGGATTTCATTTTTTAAAACTTATTTGAACTCCTGACTTTTTGTGTGTTCAAAATGCACCATTCAAAGCCACATCATCATTTTTCAATCCTTTCTGACTTCATTTGTTATTTTTCATGCATTTACTAATTATTTTTAGCTATAAGACCCTAAAATTGAAAAGCATTTCAAATGAACTCTGAAAAGGTTGAAAGTTGGCATGATATCATCATTTCATCCACATAGCATGTGCAAGAAAGTTGAGAGGGTTACGACAAAAACTGGATGCACTTCGTGTACAAAACGGACAATCTCTTTCAAAGTATCAGGATTTCATCCGGAAACTCGTCTGTTACAAAGGGATTTCATTTTTTAAAACTTATTTGAACTCCTAACTTTGTGTGTGTTCAAAATGCACCATTCAAAGCCACATCATCATTTTTCAATCCTTTCTGACTTCATTTGTTATTTTTCATGCATTTACTAATTATTTTTAGCTATAAGACCCTAAAATTGAAAAGCATTTCAAATGAACTCTGAAAAGGTTGAAAGTTGGCATGATATCATCATTTCATCCACATAGCATGTGCAAGAAAGTTGAGAGGGTTACGGCAAAAACTGGATGCACTTCGTGTACAAAACGGACAATCTCTTTCAAAGTATCAGGATTTCATCCGGAAACTCGTCTGTTACAAAGGGATTTCATTTTTTAAAACTTATTTGAACTCCTAACTTTGTGTGTGTTCAAAATGCACCATTCAAAGCCACATCATCATTTTTCAATCCTTTCTGACTTCATTTGTTATTTTTCATGCATTTACTAATTATTTTGAGCTATAAGACCCTAAAATTGAAAAGCATTTCAAATGAACTCTGAAAAGGTTGAAAGTTGGCATGATATCATCATTTCATCCACATAGCATGTGCAAGAAAGTTGAGAGGGTTACGGCAAAAACTGGATGCACTTCGTGTACAAAACGGACAATCTCTTTCAGAGTATCAGGATTTCATCCAGAAACTCGTCTGTTACAAAGGGATTTCATTTTTTAAAACCTATTTGAACTCCTGACCTGTGTTCAAAATGCACCATTCAAAGCCACACCATCATTTTTCAATCCTTTCTGACTTCATTTGTTATTTTTCATGCATTTACTAATTATTTTGAGCTATAAGACCCTAAAATTGAAAAGCATTTCAAATGAACTCTGAAAAGGTTGATAGTTGGCATGATATCATCATTTCATCCACATAGCATGTGAAAGAAAGTTGAGAGGGTTACGGCAAAAACTGGATGCACTTCGTGTACAAAACGGACAATCTCTTTCAAAGTATCAGGATTTCATCCGGAAACTCGTCTGTTACAAAGGGATTTCATTTTTTTAAACTTATTTGAACTCCCGACTTTTTGTGTGTTCAAAATGCACCATTCAAAGCCACATCATCATTTTTCAATCCTTTCTGACTTCATTTGTTATTTTTCATGCATTTACTAATTATTTTGAGCTATAAGACCCTAAAATTGAAAAGCATTTCAAATCAACTCTGAAAAGGTTGAAAGTTGGCATGATATCATCATTTCATCCACATATCATGTGCAAGAAAGTTGAGAGGGTTACGGCAAAAACTGGATGCACTTCGTGTACAAAACGGACAATCTCTTTCAAAGTATCAGGATTTTATCCGGAAACTCGTCTGTTACAAAGGGATTTCATTTTTTAAAACTTATTTGAACTCCTGACTTTTTGTGTGTTCAAAATGCACCATTCAAAGCCACATCATCATTTTTCAATCCTTTCTGACTTCATTTGTTATTTTTCATGCATTTACTAATTATTTTGAGCTATAAGACCCTAAAATTGAAAAGCATTTCAAATGAACTCTGAAAAGGTTGAAAGTTGGCATGATATCATCATTTCATCCACATAGCATGTGCAAGAAAGTTGAGAGGGTTACGACAAAAACTGGATGCACTTCGTGTACAAAACGGACAATCTCTTTCAAAGTATCAGGATTTCATCCGGAAACTCGTCTGTTACAAAGGGATTTCATTTTTTAAAACTTATTTGAACTCCTGACCTGTGTTCAAAATGCACCATTCAAAGCCACATCATCATTTTTCAATCCTTTCTGACTTCATTTGTTATTTTTCATGCATTTACTAATTATTTTGAACTATAAGACCCTAAAATTGAAAAGCATTTCAAATGAACTCTGAAAAGGTTGAAAGTTGGCATGATATCATCATTTCATCCACATAGCATGTGCAAGAAAGTTGAGAGGGTTACGGCAAAAACTGGATGCACTTCGTGTACAAAACGGACAATCTCTTTCAAAGTATCAGGATTTCATCCGGAAACTCGTCTGTTACAAAGGGATTTCATTTTTTAAAACTTATTTGAACTCCTGACTTTTTGTGTGTTCAAAATGCACCATTCGAAGCCACATCATCATTTTTCAATCCTTTCTGACTTCATTTGTTATTTTTCATGCATTTACTAATTATTTTGAGTTATAAGACCCTAAAGTTGAAAAGCATTTCAAATGAACTCTGAAAAGGTTGAAAGTTGGCATGATATCATCATTTCATCCACATAGCATGTGCAAGAAAGTTGAGAGGGTTACGGCAAAAACTGGATGCACTTCGTGTACAAAACGGACAATCTCTTTCAAAGTATCAGGATTTTATCCGGAAACTCGTCTGTTACAAAGGGATTTCATTTTTTAAAACTTATTTGAACTCCTGACTTTTTGTGTGTTCAAAATGCACCATTCAAAGCCACATCATCATTTTTCAATCCTTTCTGACTTCATTTGTTATTTTTCATGCATTTACTAATTATTTTGAGCTATAAGACCCTAAAATTGAAAAGCATTTCAAATGAACTCTGAAAAGGTTGAAAGTTGGCATGATATCATCATTTCATCCACATAGCATGTGCAAGAAAGTTGAGAGGGTTACGACAAAAACTGGATGCACTTCGTGTACAAAACGGACGATCTCTTTCAAAGTATCAGGATTTCATCCGGAAACTCGTCTGTTACAAAGGGATTTCATTTTTTAAAACTTATTTGAACTCCTGACCTGTGTTCAAAATGCACCATTCAAAGCCACATCATCATTTTTCAATCCTTTCTGACTTCATTTGTTATTTTTCATGCATTTACTAATTATTTTGAGCTATAAGACCCTAAAATTGAAAAGCATTTCAAATGAACTCTGAAAAGGTTGAAAGTTGGCATGATATCATCATTTCATCCACATAGCATGTGCAAGAAAGTTGAGAGGGTTACGGCAAAAACTGGATGCACTTCGTGTACAAAACGGACAATCTCTTTCAAAGTATCAGGATTTCATCCGGAAACTCGTCTGTTACAAAGGGATTTCATTTTTTAAAACTTATTTGAACTCCTGACCTGTGTTCAAAATGCACCATTCAAAGCCACACCATCATTTTTCAATCCTTTCTGACTTCATTTGTTATTTTTCATGCATTTACTAATTATTTTGAGCTATAAGACCCTAAAATTGAAAAGCATTTCAAATGAACTCTGAAAAGGTTGAAAGTTGGCATGATATCATCATTTCATCCACATAGCATGTGCAAGAAAGTTGAGAGGGTTACGGCAAAAACTGGATGCACTTCGTGTACAAAACGGACAATCTCTTTCAAAGTATCAGGATTTCATCCGGAAACTCGTCTGTTACAAAGGGATTTCATTTTTTAAAACTTATTTGAACTCCCGACTTTTTGTGTGTTCAAAATGCACCATTCAAAGCCACATCATCATTTTTCAATCCTTTCTGACTTCATTTGTTATTTTTCATGCATTTACTAATTATTTTGAGCTATAAGACCCTAAAATTGAAAAGCATTTCAAATGAACTCTGAAAAGGTTGAAAGTTGGCATGATATCATCATTTCATCCACATATCATGTGCAAGAAAGTTGAGAGGGTTACGGCAAAAACTGGATGCACTTCGTGTACAAAACGGACAATCTCTTTCAAAGTATCAGGATTTTATCCGGAAACTCGTCTGTTACAAAGGGATTTCATTTTTTAAAACTTATTTGAACTCCTGACTTTTTGTGTGTTCAAAATGCACCATTCAAAGCCACATCATCATTTTTCAATCCTTTCTGACTTCATTTGTTATTTTTCATGCATTTACTAATTATTTTGAGCTATAAGACCCTAAAATTGAAAAGCATTTCAAATGAACTCTGAAAAGGTTGAAAGTTGGCATGATATCATCATTTCATCCACATAGCATGTGCAAGAAAGTTGAGAGGGTTACGACAAAAACTGGATGCACTTCGTGTACAAAACGGACAATCTCTTTCAAAGTATCAGGATTTCATCCGGAAACTCGTCTGTTACAAAGGGATTTCATTTTTTAAAACTTATTTGAACTCCTGACCTGTGTTCAAAATGCACCATTCAAAGCCACATCATCATTTTTCAATCCTTTCTGACTTCATTTGTTATTTTTCATGCATTTACTAATTATTTTGAACTATAAGACCCTAAAATTGAAAAGCATTTCAAATGAACTCTGAAAAGGTTGAAAGTTGGCATGATATCATCATTTCATCCACATAGCATGTGCAAGAAAGTTGAGAGGGTTACGGCAAAAACTGGATGCACTTCGTGTACAAAACGGACAATCTCTTTCAAAGTATCAGGATTTCATCCGGAAACTCGTCTGTTACAAAGGGATTTCATTTTTTAAAACTTATTTGAACTCCTGACTTTTTGTGTGTTCAAAATGCACCATTCGAAGCCACATCATCATTTTTCAATCCTTTCTGACTTCATTTGTTATTTTTCATGCATTTACTAATTATTTTGAGCTATAAGACCCTAAAATTGAAAAGCATTTCAAATGAACTCTGAAAAGGTTGAAAGTTGGCATGATATCATCATTTCATCCACATAGCATGTGCAAGAAAGTTGAGAGGGTTACGGCAAAAACTGGATGCACTTCGTGTACAAAACGGACAATCTCTTTCAAAGTATCAGGATTTTATCCGGAAACTCGTCTGTTACAAAGGGATTTCATTTTTTAAAACTTATTTGAACTCCTGACTTTTTGTGTGTTCAAAATGCACCATTCAAAGCCACATCATCATTTTTCAATCCTTTCTGACTTCATTTGTTATTTTTCATGCATTTACTAATTATTTTGAGCTATAAGACCCTAAAATTGAAAAGCATTTCAAATGAACTCTGAAAAGGTTGAAAGTTGGCATGATATCATCATTTCATCCACATAGCATGTGCAAGAAAGTTGAGAGGGTTACGACAAAAACTGGATGCACTTCGTGTACAAAACGGACAATCTCTTTCAAAGTATCAGGATTTCATCCGGAAACTCGTCTGTTACAAAGGGATTTCATTTTTTAAAACTTATTTGAACTCCTGACCTGTGTTCAAAATGCACCATTCAAAGCCACATCATCATTTTTCAATCCTTTCTGACTTCATTTGTTATTTTTCATGCATTTACTAATTATTTTGAGCTATAAGACCCTAAAATTGAAAAGCATTTCAAATGAACTCTGAAAAGGTTGAAAGTTGGCATGATATCATCATTTCATCCACATAGCATGTGCAAGAAAGTTGAGAGGGTTACGGCAAAAACTGGATGCACTTCGTGTACAAAACGGACAATCTCTTTCAAAGTATCAGGATTTCATCCGGAAACTCGTCTGTTACAAAGGGATTTCATTTTTTAAAACTTATTTGAACTCCTGACCTGTGTTCAAAATGCACCATTCAAAGCCACACCATCATTTTTCAATCCTTTCTGACTTCATTTGTTATTTTTCATGCATTTACTAATTATTTTGAGCTATAAGACCCTAAAATTGAAAAGCATTTCAAATGAACTCTGAAAAGGTTGAAAGTTGGCATGATATCATCATTTCATCCACATAGCATGTGCAAGAAAGTTGAGAGGGTTACGGCAAAAACTGGATGCACTTCGTGTACAAAACGGACAATCTCTTTCAAAGTATCAGGATTTCATCCGGAAACTCGTCTGTTACAAAGGGATTTCATTTTTTAAAACTTATTTGAACTCCCGACTTTTTGTGTGTTCAAAATGCACCATTCAAAGCCACATCATCATTTTTCAATCCTTTCTGACTTCATTTGTTATTTTTCATGCATTTACTAATTATTTTGAGCTATAAGACCCTAAAATTGAAAAGCATTTCAAATGAACTCTGAAAAGGTTGAAAGTTGGCATGATATCATCATTTCATCCACATATCATGTGCAAGAAAGTTGAGAGGGTTACGGCAAAAACTGGATGCACTTCGTGTACAAAACGGACAATCTCTTTCAAAGTATCAGGATTTTATCCGGAAACTCGTCTGTTACAAAGGGATTTCATTTTTTAAAACTTATTTGAACTCCTGACTTTTTGTGTGTTCAAAATGCACCATTCAAAGCCACATCATCATTTTTCAATCCTTTCTGACTTCATTTGTTATTTTTCATGCATTTACTAATTATTTTGAGCTATAAGACCCTAAAATTGAAAAGCATTTCAAATGAACTCTGAAAAGGTTGAAAGTTGGCATGATATCATCATTTCATCCACATAGCATGTGCAAGAAAGTTTAGAGGGTTACGGCAAAAACTGGATGCACTTCGTGTACAAAACGGACAATCTCTTTCAAAGTATCAGGATTTCATCCGGAAACTCGTCTGTTACAAAGGGATTTCATTTTTTAAAACTTATTTGAACTCCCGACTTTTTGTGTGTTCAAAATGCACCATTCGAAGCCACATCATCATTTTTCAATCCTTTCTGACTTCATTTGTTATTTTTCATGCATTTACTAATTATTTTGAGCTATAAGACCCTAAATTGAAAAGCATTTCAAATCAACTCTGAAAAGGTTGAAAGTTGGCATGATATCATCATTTCATCCACATATCATGTGCAAGAAAGTTGAGAGGGTTACGGCAAAAACTGGATGCACTTCGTGTACAAAACGGACAATGTCTTTCAAAGTATCAGGATTTCATCCGGAAACTCGTCTGTTACAAAGGGATTTCATTTTTTAAAACTTATTTGAACTCCTGACTTTTTGTGTGTTCAAAATGCACCATTCAAAGCCACATCATCATTTTTCAATCCTTTCTGACTTCATTTGTTATTTTTCATGCATTTACTAATTATTTTGAGCTATAAGACCCTAAAATTGAAAAGCATTTCAAATGAACTCTGAAAAGGTTGAAAGTTGGCATGATATCATCATTTCATCCACATAGCATGTGCAAGAAAGTTGAGAGGGTTACGACAAAAACTGGATGCACTTCGTGTACAAAACGGACAATCTCTTTCAAAGTATCAGGATTTCATCCGGAAACTCGTCTGTTACAAAGGGATTTCATTTTTTAAAACTTATTTGAACTCCTGACCTGTGTTCAAAATGCACCATTCAAAGCCACATCATCATTTTTCAATCCTTTCTGACTTCATTTGTTATTTTTCATGCATTTACTAATTATTTTGAACTATAAGACCCTAAAATTGAAAAGCATTTCAAATGAACTCTGAAAAGGTTGAAAGTTGGCATGATATCATCATTTCATCCACATAGCATGTGCAAGAAAGTTGAGAGGGTTACGGCAAAAACTGGATGCACTTCGTGTACAAAACGGACAATCTCTTTCAAAGTATCAGGATTTCATCCGGAAACTCGTCTGTTACAAAGGGATTTCATTTTTTAAAACTTATTTGAACTCCTGACTTTTTGTGTGTTCAAAATGCACCATTCGAAGCCACATCATCATTTTTCAATCCTTTCTGACTTCATTTGTTATTTTTCATGCATTTACTAATTATTTTGAGCTATAAGACCCTAAAATTGAAAAGCATTTCAAATGAACTCTGAAAAGGTTGAAAGTTGGCATGATATCATCATTTCATCCACATAGCATGTGCAAGAAAGTTGAGAGGGTTACGGCAAAAACTGGATGCACTTCGTGTACAAAACGGACAATCTCTTTCAAAGTATCAGGATTTTATCCGGAAACTCGTCTGTTACAAAGGGATTTCATTTTTTAAAACTTATTTGAACTCCTGACTTTTTGTGTGTTCAAAATGCACCATTCAAAGCCACATCATCATTTTTCAATCCTTTCTGACTTCATTTGTTATTTTTCATGCATTTACTAATTATTTTGAGCTATAAGACCCTAAAATTGAAAAGCATTTCAAATGAACTCTGAAAAGGTTGAAAGTTGGCATGATATCATCATTTCATCCACATAGCATGTGCAAGAAAGTTGAGAGGGTTACGACAAAAACTGGATGCACTTCGTGTACAAAACGGACGATCTCTTTCAAAGTATCAGGATTTCATCCGGAAACTCGTCTGTTACAAAGGGATTTCATTTTTTAAAACTTATTTGAACTCCTGACCTGTGTTCAAAATGCACCATTCAAAGCCACATCATCATTTTTCAATCCTTTCTGACTTCATTTGTTATTTTTCATGCATTTACTAATTATTTTGAGCTATAAGACCCTAAAATTGAAAAGCATTTCAAATGAACTCTGAAAAGGTTGAAAGTTGGCATGATATCATCATTTCATCCACATAGCATGTGCAAGAAAGTTGAGAGGGTTACGGCAAAAACTGGATGCACTTCGTGTACAAAACGGACAATCTCTTTCAAAGTATCAGGATTTCATCCGGAAACTCGTCTGTTACAAAGGGATTTCATTTTTTAAAACTTATTTGAACTCCTGACCTGTGTTCAAAATGCACCATTCAAAGCCACACCATCATTTTTCAATCCTTTCTGACTTCATTTGTTATTTTTCATGCATTTACTAATTATTTTGAGCTATAAGACCCTAAATTTGAAAAGCATTTCAAATGAACTCTGAAAAGGTTGAAAGTTGGCATGATATCATCATTTCATCCACATAGCATGTGCAAGAAAGTTGAGAGGGTTACGGCAAAAACTGGATGCACTTCGTGTACAAAACGGACAATCTCTTTCAAAGTATCAGGATTTCATCCGGAAACTCGTCTGTTACAAAGGGATTTCATTTTTTAAAACTTATTTGAACTCCCGACTTTTTGTGTGTTCAAAATGCACCATTCAAAGCCACATCATCATTTTTCAATCCTTTCTGACTTCATTTGTTATTTTTCATGCATTTACTAATTATTTTGAGCTATAAGACCCTAAAATTGAAAAGCATTTCAAATGAACTCTGAAAAGGTTGAAAGTTGGCATGATATCATCATTTCATCCACATATCATGTGCAAGAAAGTTGAGAGGGTTACGGCAAAAACTGGATGCACTTCGTCTACAAAACGGACAATCTCTTTCAAAGTATCAGGATTTTATCCGGAAACTCGTCTGTTACAAAGGGATTTCATTTTTTAAAACTTATTTGAACTCCTGACTTTTTGTGTGTTCAAAATGCACCATTCAAAGCCACATCATCATTTTTCAATCCTTTCTGACTTCATTTGTTATTTTTCATGCATTTACTAATTATTTTGAGCTATAAGACCCTAAAATTGAAAAGCATTTCAAATGAACTCTGAAAAGGTTGAAAGTTGGCATGATATCATCATTTCATCCACATAGCATGTGCAAGAAAGTTTAGAGGGTTACGGCAAAAACTGGATGCACTTCGTGTACAAAACGGACAATCTCTTTCAAAGTATCAGGATTTCATCCGGAAACTCGTCTGTTACAAAGGGATTTCATTTTTTAAAACTTATTTGAACTCCCGACTTTTTGTGTGTTCAAAATGCACCATTCGAAGCCACATCATCATTTTTCAATCCTTTCTGACTTCATTTGTTATTTTTCATGCATTTACTAATTATTTTGAGCTATAAGACCCTAAATTGAAAAGCATTTCAAATCAACTCTGAAAAGGTTGAAAGTTGGCATGATATCATCATTTCATCCACATATCATGTGCAAGAAAGTTGAGAGGGTTACGGCAAAAACTGGATGCACTTCGTGTACAAAACGGACAATGTCTTTCAAAGTATCAGGATTTCATCCGGAAACTCGTCTGTTACAAAGGGATTTCATTTTTTAAAACTTATTTGAACTCCTGACTTTTTGTGTGTTCAAAATGCACCATTCAAAGCCACATCATCATTTTTCAATCCTTTCTGACTTCATTTGTTATTTTTCATGCATTTACTAATTATTTTGAGCTATAAGACCCTAAAATTGAAAAGCATTTCAAATGAACTCTGAAAAGGTTGAAAGTTGGCATGATATCATCATTTCATCCACATAGCATGTGCAAGAAAGTTGAGAGGGGTTACGACAAAAACTGGATGCACTTCGTGTACAAAACGGACGATCTCTTTCAAAGTATCAGGATTTCATCCGGAAACTCGTCTGTTACAAAGGGATTTCATTTTTTAAAACTTATTTGAACTCCTGACCTGTGTTCAAAATGCACCATTCAAAGCCACATCATCATTTTTCAATCCTTTCTGACTTCATTTGTTATTTTTCATGCATTTACTAATTATTTTGAGCTATAAGACCCTAAAATTGAAAAGCATTTCAAATGAACTCTGAAAAGGTTGAAAGTTGGCATGATATCATCATTTCATCCACATAGCATGTGCAAGAAAGTTGAGAGGGTTACGGCAAAAACTGGATGCACTTCGTGTACAAAACGGACAATCTCTTTCAAAGTATCAGGATTTCATCCGGAAACTCGTCTGTTACAAAGGGATTTCATTTTTTAAAACTTATTTGAACTCCTGACCTGTGTTCAAAATGCACCATTCAAAGCCACACCATCATTTTTCAATCCTTTCTGACTTCATTTGTTATTTTTCATGCATTTACTAATTATTTTGAGCTATAAGACCCTAAAATTGAAAAGCATTTCAAATGAACTCTGAAAAGGTTGAAAGTTGGCATGATATCATCATTTCATCCACATAGCATGTGCAAGAAAGTTGAGAGGGTTACGGCAAAAACTGGACGCACTTCGTGTACAAAACGGACAATCTCTTTCAAAGTATCAGGATTTCATCCGGAAACTCGTCTGTTACAAAGGGATTTCATTTTTTAAAACTTATTTGAACTCCCGACTTTTTGTGTGTTCAAAATGCACCATTCAAAGCCACATCATCATTTTTCAATCCTTTCTGACTTCATTTGTTATTTTTCATGCATTTACTAATTATTTTGAGCTATAAGACCCTAAAATTGAAAAGCATTTCAAATCAACTCTGAAAAGGTTGAAAGTTGGCATGATATCATCATTTCATCCACATATCATGTGCAAGAAAGTTGAGAGGGTTACGGCAAAAACTGGATGCACTTCGTGTACAAAACGGATAATCTCTTTCAAAGTATCAGGATTTTATCCGGAAACTCGTCTGTTACAAAGGGATTTCATTTTTTAAAACTTATTTGAACTCCTGACTTTTTGTGTGTTCAAAATGCACCATTCAAAGCCACATCATCATTTTTCAATCCTTTCTGACTTCATTTGTTATTTTTCATGCATTTACTAATTATTTTGAGCTATAAGACCCTAAAATTGAAAAGCATTTCAAATGAACTCTGAAAAGGTTGAAAGTTGGCATGATATCATCATTTCATCCACATAGCATGTGCAAGAAAGTTGAGAGGGTTACGGCAAAAACTGGATGCACTTCGTGTACAAAACGGACAATCTCTTTCAAAGTATCAGGATTTCATCCGGAAACTCGTCGGTTACAAAGGGATTTCATTTTTTAAAACTTATTTGAACTCCCGACTTTTTGTGTGTTCAAAATGCACCATTCAAAGCCACATCATCATTTTTCAATCCTTTCTGACTTCATTTGTTATTTTTCATGCATTTACTAATTATTTTGAGCTATAAGACCCTAAAATTGAAAAGCATTTCAAATCAACTCTGAAAAGGTTGAAAGTTGGCATGATATCATCATTTCATCCACATATCATGTGCAAGAAAGTTGAGAGGGTTACGGCAAAAACTGGATGCACTTCGTGTACAAAACGGACAATCTCTTTCAAAGTATCAGGATTTTATCCGGAAACTCGTCTGTTACAAAGGGATTTCATTTTTTAAAACTTATTTGAACTCCTGACTTTTTGTGTGTTCAAAATGCACCATTCAAAGCCACATCATCGTTTTTCAATCCTTTCTGACTTCATTTGTTATTTTTCATGCATTTACTAATTATTTTGAGCTATAAGACCCTAAAATTGAAAAGCATTTCAAATGAACTCTGAAAAGGTTGAAAGTTGGCATGATATCATCATTTCATCCACATAGCATGTGCAAGAAATTTGAGAGGGTTACGACAAAAACTGGATGCACTTCGTGTACAAAACGGACAATCTCTTTCAAAGTATCAGGATTTCATCCGGAAACCCGTCTGTTACAAAGGGATTTCATTTTTTAAAACTTATTTGAACTCCTGACCTGTGTTCAAAATGCACCATTCAAAGCCACATCATCATTTTTCAATCCTTTCTGACTTCATTTGTTATTTTTCATGCATTTACTAATTATTTTGAACTATAAGGCCCTAAAATTGAAAATCATTTCAAATGAACTCTGAAAAGGTTGAAAGTTGGCATGATATCATCATTTCATCCACATAGCATGTGCAAGAAAGTTGAGAGGGTTACGGCAAAAAATGGATGCACTTCGTGTACAAAACGGACAATCTCTTTCAAAGTATCAGGATTTCATCCGGAAACTCGTCTGTTACAAAGGGATTTCATTTTTTAAAACTTATTTGAACTCCTGACTTTTTGTGTGTTCAAAATGCACCATTCGAAGCCACATCATCATTTTTCAATCCTTTCTGACTTCATTTGTTATTTTTCATGCATTTACTAATTATTTTGAGCTATAAGACCCTAAAATTGAAAAGCATTTCAAATGAACTCTGAAAAGGTTGAAAGTTGGCATGATATCATCATTTCATCCACATAGCATGTGCAAGAAAGTTGAGAGGGTTACGGCAAAAACTGGATGCACTTCGTGTACAAAACGGACAATCTCTTTCAAAGTATCAGGATTTTATCCGGAAACTCGTCTGTTACAAAGGGATTTCATTTTTTAAAACTTATTTGAACTCCTGACTTTTTGTGTGTTCAAAATGCACCATTCAAAACCACATCATCATTTTTCAATCCTTTCTGACTTCATTTGTTATTTTTCATGCATTTACTAATTATTTTGAGCTATAAGACCCTAAAATTGAAAAGCATTTCAAATGAACTCTGAAAAGGTTGAAAGTTGGCATGATATCATCATTTCATCCACATAGCATGTGCAAGAAAGTTGAGAGGGTTACGACAAAAACTGGATGCACTTCGTGTACAAAACGGACGATCTCTTTCAAAGTATCAGGATTTCATCCGGAAACTCGTCTGTTACAAAGGGATTTCATTTTTAAAACTTATTTGAACTCCTGACCTGTGTTCAAAATGCACCATTCAAAGCCACATCATCATTTTTCAATCCTTTCTGACTTCATTTGTTATTTTTCATGCATTTACTAATTATTTTGAGCTATAAGACCCTAAAATTGAAAAGCATTTCAAATGAACTCTGAAAAGGTTGAAAGTTGGCATGATATCATCATTTCATCCACATAGCATGTGCAAGAAAGTTGAGAGGGTTACGGCAAAAAACTGGATGCACTTCGTGTACAAAACGGACAATCTCTTTCAAAGTATCAGGATTTCATCCGGAAACTCGTCTGTTACAAAGGGATTTCATTTTTTAAAACTTATTTGAACTCCTGACCTGTGTTCAAAATGCACCATTCAAAGCCACACCATCATTTTTTCAATCCTTTCTGACTTCATTTGTTATTTTTCATGCATTTACTAATTATTTTGAGCTATAAGACCCTAAAATTGAAAAGCATTTCAAATGAACTCTGAAAAGGTTGAAAGTTGGCATGATATCATCATTTCATCCACATAGCATGTGCAAGAAAGTTGAGAGGGTTACGGCAAAAACTGGATGCACTTCGTGTACAAAACGGACAATCTCTTTCAAAGTATCAGGATTTCATCCGGAAACTCGTCTGTTACAAAGGGATTTCATTTTTTAAAACTTATTTGAACTCCTGACCTGTGTTCAAAATGCACCATTCAAAGCCACACCATCATTTTTCAATCCTTTCTGACTTCATTTGTTATTTTTCATGCATTTACTAATTATTTTGAGCTATAAGACCCTAAAATTGAAAAGCATTTCAAATGAACTCTGAAAAGGTTGAAAGTTGGCATGATATCATCATTTCATCCACATAGCATGTGAAAGAAAGTTGAGAGGGTTACGGCAAAAACTGGATGCACTTCGTGTACAAAACGGACAATCTCTTTCAAAGTATCAGGATTTCATCCGGAAACTCGTCTGTTACAAAGGGATTTCATTTTTAAAACTTATTTGAACTCCTGACTTTTTGTGTGTTCAAAATGCACCATTCAAAGCCACATCATCATTTTTCAATCCTTTCTGACTTCATTTGTTATTTTTCATGCATTTACTAATTATTTTGAGCTATAAGACCCTAAAATTGAAAAGCATTTCAAATGAACTCTGAAAAGGTTGAAAGTTGGCATGATATCATCATTTCATCCACATAGCATGTGCAAGAAAGTTGAGAGGGTTACGGCAAAAACTGGATGCACTTCGTGTACAAAACGGACAATCTCTTTCAAAGTATCAGGATTTTATCCGGAAACTCGTCTGTTACAAAGGGATTTCATTTTTTAAAACTTATTTGAACTCCTGACTTTTTGTGTGTTCAAAATGCACCATTCAAAGCCACATCATCATTTTTCAATCCTTTCTGACTTCATTTGTTATTTTTCATGCATTTACTAATTATTTTGAGCTATAAGACCCTAAAATTGAAAAGCATTTCAAATGAACTCTGAAAAGGTTGAAAGTTGGCATGATATCATCATTTCATCCACATAGCATGTGCAAGAAAGTTGAGAGGGTTACGACAAAAACTGGATGCACTTCGTGTACAAAACGGACAATCTCTTTCAAAGTATCAGGATTTCATCCGGAAACTCGTCTGTTACAAAGGGATTTCATTTTTTAAAACTTATTTGAACTCCTGACCTGTGTTCAAAATGCACCATTCAAAGCCACATCATCATTTTTCAATCCTTTCTGACTTCATTTGTTATTTTTCATGCATTTACTAATTATTTTGAACTATAAGACCCTAAAATTGAAAAGCATTTCAAATGAACTCTGAAAAGGTTGAAAGTTGGCATGATATCATCATTTCATCCACATAGCATGTGCAAGAAAGTTGAGAGGGTTACGGCAAAAACTGGATGCACTTCGTGTACAAAACGGACAATCTCTTTCAAAGTATCAGGATTTCATCCGGAAACTCGTCTGTTACAAAGGGATTTCATTTTTTAAAACTTATTTGAACTCCTGACTTTTTGTGTGTTCAAAATGCACCATTCAAAGCCACATCATCATTTTTCAATCCTTTCTGACTTCATTTGTTATTTTTCATGCATTTACTAATTATTTTGAGCTATAAGACCCTGAAATTGAAAAGCATTTCAAATGAACTCTGAAAAGGTTGAAAGTTGGCATGATATCATCATTTCATCCACATAGCATGTGCAAGAAAGTTGAGAGGGTTACGGCAAAAACTGGATGCACTTCGTGTACAAAACGGACAATCTCTTTCAAAGTATCAGGATTTTATCCGGAAACTCGTCTGTTACAAAGGGATTTCATTTTTTAAAACTTATTTGAACTCCTGACTTTTTGTGTGTTCAAAATGCACCATTCAAAGCCACATCATCATTTTTCAATCCTTTCTGACTTCATTTGTTATTTTTCATGCATTTACTAATTATTTTGAGCTATAAGACCCTAAAATTGAAAAGCATTTCAAATGAACTCTGAAAAGGTTGAAAGTTGGCATGATATCATCATTTCATCCACATAGCATGTGCAAGAAAGTTGAGAGGGTTACGACAAAAACTGGATGCACTTCGTGTACAAAACGGACGATCTCTTTCAAAGTATCAGGATTTCATCCGGAAACTCGTCTGTTACAAAGGGATTTCATTTTTTAAACTTATTTGAACTCCTGACCTGTGTACAAAATGCACCATTCAAAGCCACACCATCATTTTTCAATCCTTTCTGACTTCATTTGTTATTTTTCATGCATTTACTAATTATTTTGAGCTATAAGACCCTAAAATTGAAAAGCATTTCAAATGAACTCTGAAAAGGTTGAAAGTTGGCATGATATCATCATTTCATCCACATAGCATGTGAAAGAAAGTTGAGAGGGTTACGGCAAAAACTGGATGCACTTCGTGTACAAAACGGACAATCTCTTTCAAAGTATCAGGATTTCATCCGGAAACTCGTCTGTTACAAAGGGATTTCATTTTTTAAAACTTATTTGAACTCCTGACTTTTTGTGTGTTCAAAATGCACCATTCAAAGCCACATCATCATTTTTCAATCCTTTCTGACTTCATTTGTTTTTTTTCATGCATTTACTAATTATTTTGAGCTATAAGACCCTAAAATTGAAAAGCATTTCAAATGAACTCTGAAAAGGTTGAAAGTTGGCATGATATCATCATTTCATCCACATAGCATGTGCAAGAAAGTTGAGAGGGTTACGGCAAAAACTGGATGCACTTCGTGTACAAAACGGACAATCTCTTTCAAAGTATCAGGATTTTATCCGGAAACTCGTCTGTTACAAAGGGATTTCATTTTTTAAAACTTATTTGAACTCCTGACTTTTTGTGTGTTCAAAATGCACCATTCAAAGCCACATCATCATTTTTCAATCCTTTCTGACTTCATTTGTTATTTTTCATGCATTTACTAATTATTTTGAGCTATAAGACCCTAAAATTGAAAAGCATTTCAAATGAACTCTGAAAAGGTTGAAAGTTGGCATGATATCATCATTTCATCCACATAGCATGTGCAAGAAAGTTGAGAGGGTTACGAGAAAAAACTAGATGCACTTCGTGTACAAAACGGACAATCTCTTTCAAAGTATCAGGATTTCATCCGGAAACTCGTCTGTTACAAAGGGATTTCATTTTTTAAACTTATTTGAACTCCTGACCTGTGTTCAAAATGCACCATTCAAAGCCACATCATCATTTTTCAATCCTTTCTGACTTCATTTGTTATTTTTCATGCATTTACTAATTATTTTGAGCTATAAGACCCTAAAATTGAAAAGCATTTCAAATGAACTCTGAAAAGGTTGAAAGTTGGCATGATATCATCATTTCATCCACATAGCATGTGCAAGAAAGTTGAGAGGGTTACGGCAAAAACTGGATGCACTTCGTGTACAAAACGGACAATCTCTTTCAAAGTATCAGGATTTCATCCGGAAACTCGTCTGTTACAAAGGGATTTCATTTTTAAAACTTATTTGAACTCCTGACTTTTTGTGTGTTCAAAATCCACCATTCAAAGCCACATCATCATTTTTCAATCCTTTCTGACTTCATTTGTTATTTTTCATGCATTTACTAATTATTTTCAGCTATAAGACCCTAAAATTGAAAAGCATTTCAAATGAACTCTGAAAAGGTTGAAAGTTGGCATGACATCATCATTTCATCCACATAGCATGTGCAAGAAAGTTGAGAGGGTTACGGCAAAAACTGGATGCACTTC